>NC_133770.1:91402730-91456617 GCF_003597395.2 Chelonoidis abingdonii | reverse complement strand
ATGTTTGTTTGTGCCAGTTAGTTGGTTTCGAAGATATGGTTCTCTGTTTTTTTACGTTGTATGCTAATCTCGTTTTGTTTTACTACGCCCGTCGACTGGGCCAGGTTGTCTTGGGCAGGCATTGGCCTGCCCAGACTCAGTTGAGTGTATGTGGGGATTTTCCATTGCTATCGGATGGGGCGGTTGATAGTCCAACTGTGATGGTTGGTGTGTGATGTGTCCGGGGTGAGTGGAGGCTGAGGTTGGCATTAGTGGTCGGAGTTTGATATAGGTGGTGTTTACTGTGACGATCATTATTTGCACGAGGTTTGTGGGACGCGATCTTGTTACAAGCACGTGAGGTACAAGCGCATCTGCCTCTAACCTCAGACAGCGGCAACCTCATCTACCAGCCATTTCACGCTACTACCCGCAGGAGAATTAGGACGCTCAAGAGCGGACGTGTACCAGAGCCTCTATGCCAGACAAAACGAAGAAACAAAGGACTACATGGCGCTACGCCAGCTAACCCTCAAGCTCATCGGGGATTACATATCCTGGCAATGATCACACTTTACAGGTCTTGGGTTGGCAGCACTCTTGCCAACAGAACCGTTGCCAACCTGACGCGATTCTCACCGCAGAACTGCACACGTACATCAGTTCTGCTCAGGAACCAATCCAATGCAACAACTCGATGCCCAATCGGTCGAATTTCTAACGCGCGACCCATACAGGACTAACCAGATCAGCCTATCACTGGTTATTAACCTGCGTCCACCAATGTAATATACGCCATTATATGCCAGCCATGCCCCTCTGCTATGTACATCGGCCAAACTGGACAGTCACTACGGAAAAGGATAAATGGACACAAATCAGATATCAGGAATGGCAATATACAAAAACCTGTAGGAGAGCACTTCACACTAGCAGACCTTAAGGTGGCCATCCTGCAGCAAAAAAACTTCAGGCAGCTTCAAAAGACTGCGTTGAGTTCAGTTCATCTGCAAATTTGACCATCAGCTCTGGACTAAACAAGACTGTGAATGGCTTGCCAATTACAGAACCAGTTTCTCCTCCTTGGTTTTCCTCAACTGCTAGAACAGGGCTCCATCCTCCCTGATTGAGTATGAACTAACCTCGTTATCTCTAGCTTGCTTGCTAGCTAGCACATATATACCTCCCCCTGGAAATTTCCACTACCTGCATCTGACGAAGTGGGTATTCACCCACGAAAGCTCACGCTCCAAAACGTCTGTTAGTCTATAAGGTGCCACAGAATTCTTTGCTGCTTTTACTGATGAAAGGAGCATCCATATTTAAAAGAATTAGTAGTATGGCACTGGAAAGTGCAGAGTTGCTCCTAGCAACATAAAGTTGAGAGCGTAGGCAAGGAGAAAAGGTATTAGGATCAGAGAAATTGTATGGCTGAAAGAAACTGAGGTTGGGATGGAGTGATGGTGGCTTTTTAGCATAGCTATATGTTTTCACAGTATCGCCTCTTTCAAAAAGAGATAAAGTAGAGCACACTGGATCTATCTTAATTCTAAAATTGCAACTAGCAGCAGTGATCAGAAATTTCTGGAGAGGGAAAAGAGATACTGCAAATATTTAAGTCTATTTTATTTAGTAAAGGGCAACGATCAAGTTTACATCTCCAATTTTATCTACTCTCATATAACTATAACCTCCTTGGCTCTGTGCACCAGACAAACAAAAAACAACCACCCTCCATTTCCCCAAAACAATATAAACTAGCCTTCTGCTGCTGAAAGTTATAAAACCCATACCTCACTGAATAGCTACTGCTTATGCATACCCTTACAATATTTTTTCCTGAGTACTGCTAATAGCACAGCAGAGTAGAACAAAATCAGTGCTGCCCCTCCCCCACAACTCTGAGCTGTGCTTTTCGTGATTAATCTAAATTCACTGGATTTGCCATAGATCCAGATACATTAAGTGATTTAGTCTTTGTTTCATACTGAATTTGTTTTCATATAAACAGTACACAAAGCAATACTAATGGTCTTGAAACCAAATTTACAGAAAACATTACAACCCATGTTAATAAAATATTAAAAATTGGTTTGAATAGTATACCTGAAAATTATGACATTTTATCCATCCCCAGAAGTACCTAATAAAGTAGCATTGAAGAGATGCTAAAGCAGAAGCCAAGAGCTTCTTTGGGGATAGACTGAGGATTTGCCTACAGAGGGAAACTGACCAGCACAGCTAAGTGGAATAATGTATTCAGCTATACCTATGTCAGTATAACTCCCTCATGTGGACACTATTCCAGAATAAAAAAGACTTTATTGCAGAAAAATTAATGGAGCAATTATTACAGAATAAAGTCACTTTTATTCCACAATAGAGAGCATCCACACAGGGGAGTTAAACCAGAATAGGTAAAATAATCATTATAGAATAGCCAGTCAGTTTCCACATGTAGACAAGCCCAAAGAAGACAGGAGGAAAATCCTGACCAAATCTGCTGCAGAGAAAGCAGCAGGAAGTTGGCACTGCAATTTAGATCTGCTCTCTGGCATCTCCGACAGCTGCACTGGCTTTCAAATGTCTTGGTGTTCCAAACCTTTGGGCCCAGTCAGTGTCACCAAGAGTGGGACTTTGGTTCTAGTGCATGCCACACAGCCTACACTGTAGTCTTACTGTTCTGTAAAGCACCAGCTGTACTTTGGCAATATATAAACCAGATTCTATTCTGATTTCATAATGACGATAGATGAAGACATCAATAAAATTGTAATTTCCCAAATCTTAACCATAAAGCCTGCACTATATGCACATGGGAGGCATGATGACAGATGAAAGATTACACACGTTAAACAAGATCCTTCATTTTTAACTCTCACATAAATCTAGATTAACCTAACTAGTGCAACATTCAATTTTTCCTCTAATGAGATATTTTAGTTTGTGTTTTGAAGATCACAGAACACAAATTATAGACCACCACTGACTTGTAAATCCTCACATTTGGGGGACTTTCATAAATCCTTTATCATGCAGTATTTCTCATTAAAGATAAGGAGATACCTGATGAAAAATGCCAGAATAAAAAGTAAATAAAATCATAAAAAGTTTAGTAGACTGATCTATTTCTTTGTCTCCTATGATGTCCAGATGTCAAATTACAATCTTTATTGAGATTACTGAATTTCTCTAACTAGTTTTAAAAAGGTAATCACAGATTTATATAGGAAGAAGCACACATAATAGTTCTACAATAGTTTATAAGGAGTAAACAATGTAACTTATTTAGTCTTTATACCATAACATGTATAGCTGTTAAAGAACACTGCACATTTTTATACTGAAAGAAAGTTGATATGAAATTTGTTGTTCAAATCATGATTTAATAAATGAGTATATGGATGGGCAATAATGGACAGTCATTTCCTCCCTATTATAAAGTTAATTAGATAGCCATATTTCCTATTCCAAGAAGAGATCTTAGAGTCAACACATTCCCCACCTAATATTTTGCTGATCTATGATTACTTTTTAAAAAGTGATCTAAGAAGCAAGATAGAACCAATGAATAAAGTGTTTGCTAACAAAGTAATGGAAGCTAACTTTCAAGCGCTAAATACAGCAAAACCATGCTGCCTGGAAGTGAGGATGTTAAGATCTGGAACACATAGAGACAAACAGTTTTTTGTAGTTTTCTCTAACATCTGCTCTGTTGTATACACTATTGGTACTCATCATTACTATAAAATTCATGAAAAAGAAGAGATGGATATGTAAAATTCATGTTTGCAGTGTTATAGCTCTGTTGGTCCCAGGATATTAAAGAGACAGGATGGGTGCGTTAATATCTTTTACTGGAACAACTTCTGTTGGTGAAAGAGACAAGCCTTCGAGCTACACAAAGCTCTTTATATTCTTCATTTATTTCAACTGCACAGGAATCAAAATAGTGTGAATACCAAAACATGATAGGAACAATGCATGCCAGAAACCTGAGAGAAATTTTAACAAAAGGAATTTTAAAAACATTGAGGAAGCTCTATGCAGACATTGAAAGTAAAGCCCTAGACGCAAAAAGTTATATAAAAACAGGGTTAGAAGGGACTGCAAGGGTCATCTAGTCTAACCTCCTGCCAAAATTGAGGATTTGTTGCATCTAAACCATACAAGAGAGTGGATGAAAAAAAAAGGGGAATTCTCCCAAAACACACAATTAGAATTACGAAACAAAGGGATTAACTTTATTGTTATAAACTAGAAAATGAAATCAGGGAAAGCGATTCTGGGCCAAATTCTACCCTGCCTTACACACTTGGCCCGTCCACTGAACTCTTCAGGATGCATGAGGTATAAAATCAGAATATGGTCCTCTGCCCTTAGATTCCTTTCTATTTTTAAAATACAACATAGTCCTCTTAACTTTGCCTGATATGCAGTCCTTCACATCGGTCACTGAAGGAACACGAACAGGACAAAACCATTTATGTTTTTTAATTGCTACTATGCAACCAACACCACCTTTGATTATTAAACTTGACTCCTTTTAAAACTTCATGCTACTTCATGCTATTTATTTACTTTCTGCATTTCACTTTGGAAACTGCTCTTACACTTAGATGTGTGTGCAGACCTTTAAACCTAAAGTGTAGGCCTGGCTTGACATGAGTAAGTAAACATAGTTAGGCCTCATTTTTGGTAGACAGGATTAGGGAGGGGACTAGATCAGAAGGCTGAAAACAGAATGTTTGTGCCAAGATAAGTAAATAGGTCACTAAGCTAACAGACAAGGTCTGAGCTAGCAAAGATGGGGTGGGGGGCAGACACCCAGGGAACCATTTACTAAGTCCAAGAACATGTACAGCAAGTGGACAGAGTATGTTGTATAGGGATTGGTTCCTGTAAAATAACCAAACCAGTCCCAAAACATGTAATGCAATGTATAGTGAATATGAGTGTAATGTGTATATAAATGAAGGGGATTTCTGTGTAACCTTGGATGTGTATTATGTCTGGTACCCACCCACTATGCTTGAGCCTGTTCAACTCAAGAGTAGCTTGATTGTATGCCAATAAAGTTTGGAGTTGAGCTGAGTGGATAAGGTCTTGGAGGCTACTGAGTAGATAAGCTGTCAGAAGCCACCCCAACACTAAGCAGAGCCCTGAGTAACTTACTTGGGCTCTGGAGTTTATGGACTTTGCTGCTGGATCAAGATCTCAGTTGGGCACTAAAAGCAAACTAGCCTTATTTTTGTGTCTAGCCAGGTTTATCCTGAGATTCTCATGGACTAGCAAAATGCAGAAAGATTTTAAGTGCAAACACTGCAGGGCAATATTTAGATCTAAACAAAAAAATTTAATCTGAAATATTAAACCCATAAAAAGAATTTATATAATAATGTGTTTTTAAAACTCTCCTATAAAGATTAAAATGTTTGCCTAAAAGGACCCATTGGGAAGTTTAAAAAACAGAATTATATTGAAATGTACTGAATCAGATCACTCTCAGGAAAGATACCTCAAGGATCTCTTCATACTTTTTTACAGTTCTTTTTAGATCGTCATCTTTTTCAGCAATTTTTCTATGCAACTGTGTTGTCTCTGCATGATGGGTTTCTATCAGTTCAGTTTCCACATCCTGGGCTTTACCTGTTTTTTAAAAAAGTCAAGAAATATCACAACTGATTAGGTAGCTATATTTTAACAAATATAAAACAACATCACATTATGAACAGGATTAAAAAGTAAGATTTGAAGACACTTCTATAAAGGTGTATGAAAAAAAATCTTTCAAGAGGCAAAAATCAAGGAAGTCAAACAATTCACGCTAAACATGGTCTAAAAGGAGTGGTGTCTCTCTTTTTCAGCCTGAGGGCCAAACAGATTTCAAGAAAGTGAAAGGTCACAATACTTAGCAGCAGATTCAGTGCTACCATACTATGTAGGTTTTTATCCCATGCACACGATCACAGTAACTGACTGCCTTCCAGCTGTGCATTAAGCAACGTGACTAATATCTGCTGCATGTTTGTTCTCTTATCCCTATGGTGTCTTTGTTTTGACAGAGGATTTTTTTTTTTTTACATATATACATGTATTTATGTTAGAGAAGACAAAGTCAAAGAAGTGTGCTTTGTATTTCAATCAAAAGGCAGTGAGGTTTGTGATGGTCCTTAGGAAGTTCACTCCACAGTCCAGGACTGGTCCCGAGAAAGTTCTCTCACACAGATGAATTTTACTTTTGTTAAAGAGTTCCTCTGTTCCAGGGAATTAAGTTGTCGACATGCTCTTCATCCCAGGGCTTTAGGTGGTCTTAAAACTATCCTGGACCCAGGCCATGGAGAGCCTTGAAAATAAGGACTGAGACCTTGAACTTGACTTGATATTCTATGGGAAGACAGCATAGAGAGCAGAGGACAAGTTTGTTATGCTCACGGTAGCTTGTATTGCTGAGGAGAAGCGCTGCAGCATTCTGTACTAGTTGGGAGTTTCCTAAGCATTGTAGTCTTTGTGCCCAGGTATATCCGATTGTTCCAGTCCAGCCAAGAGGTGATGAAGGCAAGAATAACTGAGGTCAGGTCTTTATCCACCAGGATGGAACAGATTTTCCTAGCTAACCAGAGATGGTCAAAAGTGTTACCCACGAATGCTGCTATACAAGACCTTTGCATCAGCAAAGAATCCAGAACCACTCCTAAACTAAAGACTTAGCTGACCAACTGTGAGAGTGTGTACCTTCAACCAAAGGAGACTGTACTATAGCTGTAAACTCTTCAAAATACCAGCCTCACTGATGTCTTGCTTGGATTCAGCTTCAGCCAGTTGTTCTACATTCACGAGCTATCTTGTCCAAACACTGGACCATCTTGGTGGTAGTGGTATGGCCATATGTGGTAAAGGATAGGTAGAGCTGCATGGCTCACCTACCGAGTGCTGGCATTTGAGTCCACTTGGTACAACCAGTTCAACTTGTGGGTGCATGTAGATGTTGAGAAGGACTAGAGAGACAACTGATCCTTCTGAGACTCCATAAGTGAATGGTCTAGTGATGGAGGTGGAGTTTCCCATCATTACTCGTTGGGTGTGTCCCTCTAGGGATACACCCAACCATTTAAACATATTACCCTGGACTCTTGCCACCCCTCTTGGATAGGACAGTGGTATCTCATAGTCAACAGCGCTGAATGCTAGAGAGCGGTACAAGAGGAGAAGAACAGATGTCTGCCCTCTATCCATTGACAGGATATCATCCATGAGTGCCACTGTAGCAGTTTTAGTTCCATGTCCTAGACTGAATCTAGATGCCCTATTGTGCCGGCATGAGGGAGCAGAAAACACCTGCAATTCCCTGTCTCATCTCCCCAGGTACAAGGGCATCTCTAGCAAACACAGAGCCAGAATAGCCAGTTACTGTGCTTCCCCCTCCCCTCACAGTTTTAGGCACAGGGACAGACAAGGTGTAGATGAAGAAGCATATTGTGCTCCAGCTATTCCCAGCTGGAGCACATGGTTTTGGAACCATTTTCAGCTGGTACAGGTTAGACTGACTCTCAGCGCTAAGAGCCACAGGGTGAATTTCCAATTCAAAATCAAATATACATTTTCTTAAACAAATGCAATCAAAGGCTACAGTCAGAAACCCTGGTCTAATGCCTGTTATAAGTTTGTTGTACTGAACACACAAGTTTTAAAATGCAAACTCAACAACCAAATACTATTACTGTCCTTTGACTTCCATCTCATGTAACAGCATACAAATCATCTCACATACTTACAATTTACCTGTAGAAATTCCTAAAGAGCTAGTTAACTATGCACAAGTGAGGTGTCTTATACACTGGAGGGTGCAGCAGTCCACAGCAACAGCTAGGGAACCCAATCTCTGGGTATAAGAAAGAACAGATGCAAAAATACATAGTTTCCAGTGTACATCTTATAACAGGGGTCGGCAACCTACGGTATGCACGCCGAGCCGATTTTTGATGGCACACGGGGCAGGCTGAGCCACTCAGATCGCCACCGTTCTGGGATTCCCGCTGCTGGTCCCTTGCCAGATGGGGTCCCACTCAGCACCCGCTGCTGCGTGGGGGAAGGAACCCTAGGCTGGCAGCAGGATGAGACCCTGGCTGGCAGGAGCCAGCGGTCAAAACCCCAGAGTGGGGTGGGCTGAGCCACTCAGCTCACCACTGCACTGGGGTTTCTGCTGCTGGCCCCTTGCCACCCAGGGTCCCGCCGCCAGTCCCATTCAGCACCCGCTGCTGGCCTGGGTGAAGGAACCCCAGGCTGGCAGTGGGCTGAGACCCCGGCTGGCAGGACCCAGCGGATGAAACCCCAGAGCGGGGGCAAATGGAGATGCTCAGCCCATCGCCAAAACCCCGCCGCAGCCCTGCTCACCTTGCTTCTGGCTGGAGTTCCAGCGCAGGCCCCTGCCAAACAGGGTCCAGGCCTCTGGCCCTGCTCAGCACTACCAGCCGCCAGCTCCACTCACCCCAGCTGCCGATCTGGGGTTCCAGCCGGTTAACAACTGATCACTCAGAAGCCTGTGTGCAGCTTAAAGTATCCAAATACATGCCACTAGACACTGGAAAACTCAGCAAGGAAAAGCAAGGGCAAGGACCACACTAAACTAATAAGATCTGCATTTTAATTTAATTTTAAATAAAGCTTCTGAAAGATTTTGAAAACCTTGTTTACTTTACATATAACAGTAGTTATACACTTACAGAGAGACCTTCTAAAAAAACGTTAAAATGTATTATTGGAAAGCGAAGCCTTAAATTAGAGTGTATACATGAAGACTCGGCACACCACTTCTGAAAGGTTGCCGACCCCTGTCTTATAAGCTTTACAATTGCTCCCTAAGCAAGAATAAAATTCACCACTGCAGAAGCAGGGGGGTTTTCCTGACCTGGTTTTCAGCTCTCTGGGAAGGGCTAATTTCACACAACAATGGCTACTACTCAGATCTGTGACTCTTCCTCCTCTATGATACCCATATGAAACTGACCCTATGAAAGTTCGACAAATTCGACAATTTTTATTTGTAACAAACAAAACAACAAATCCATACAGATTACAAGAACAACATTTCACTTACTGATAGTTTCATGTACAGCTGTTTCCAATTCCCTTTCCTTTTGAGCCAGCTGAGTATTAAACTCCCTCATCAACTGCTTTAAGGTGGAGTTGTGCTTTAGTTCAATATCTTCCTGTTCAATTCTGTACAACAGCACAAAAAAAGTCAAGAAATTCATTACTGATCTGAAGTGTATAAAGGAAAGATCAAAAGTAGTTTAGAGTTTCTCCAAGACTCTTACTTAAGCATGGTTTTACACTGAGGGGAAGGTTGGCATTGGGATTAATTCCCTGGGGCCCAGGGAGGCTATTTGCTCCTTTCCTATAGGATGCACCTGGAAGGCCCAAGTGTTTTGCCAAGATGGAAGAGACCAATAAAAATGAGTCATGGGACTTTTGCTCTGAGAAGATCAAGACAGGAATGCTCTGCATGTAGATAGCATTATTAGACAAAGCCTGGGTTGAGAAACTGTTAGCGCTCTCAACAGTATACCATGTTTTTATGACACACAAGTGCACACACACAAACACAGAAGTTTTGGGGTTTTTTTTAACCAGCTTGTACCTCTTTCTTTGAAGTCCACTGCCTGAATTTTCAACTGGATTTTGGGTACAACCTGAGGCACCTTAAAGGTGGGAAACCTTTCAGAAGGTAGATGAAGCATCCAAAAATCACATTACTTTTGCAAATTTAGGCCCATAGTTGATACTTAAGAAGATTTAGGCAGAGTACATGTTTTCTTAATATCCTTTCCCCATTCTCCATTTTGAGGAAATTAAAACTGTGTGTATATTTTAAGCTGCGTATTGAGAGGCACTTGTTACTCCTGGGGGAATTCTGCGCTACTGCACGCATGCATAATTAATGAGCCCTGCAGATTTCTAATTTGTTGTGCAAAAAAAACCTTCTGCCAAAATGTTGCTACAGTTCCACCTTTTTCCCAACAAAGGGCAATGTGGTGATAGAGCAAAACTGCAGCTCCCCACCAGCGAGGGAAGAGAGAGCTGCCTTCGCAGGAGACAGGGGCTATGGAGAGACAGACACCATGAGGCTGCTGGGAGGGTCAGACAGGGGCTCATAAAGGCTAGTGGGGGGGACAGACTGGGGCAGGGGCTGAATGGGAGTGGAGACACAGGGCCACATGGGGACTGGGGTGCAGAGCTACACAGTTACACGGAGTGGCTGGGTGAGGGCACAGAGACACCTGGTGATGGGGAAGGGGATGCAGAGCTACACAGGGACAGGGGAGAGGTTGGGTGAGGGGACAGGGGCAGATGTGCCTGACTGAATAGGAGAGGTTAGGGGTTAGCCAGGCTTTGCAGGGGAAGCTCCATAACAATCCCTCCCTGCATCCTCTCAAAAAAACCTGTTCCATACTTTTCCCACCAACACCCAACAACCCTCCAAGTTCACACCCAGGCTCCTTCCCAGCAATTTACTTTCCTCTCCCTCAGCTCCTCCACTACCCCTGACTCTCCCAAGCCTTTGCACTGCTGCTGAGGGGTGCAGGAAATACAGTTCTGTATTGTAGTTTAAGTTAATTATTACTCATAGTTGTGTATTAATATGCCTAGTAGGGAATCTATTTGTCAAAAAACATTTCCTGAATCTTTTTTTGTTGTCTGTATTGTTACAGACATACTCGCTGACAGGTATTTTGACATACACCTCTACTCCGATATAACACTGTCCTCGGGAGCCAAAAAATCTTACTGCGTTATAGGTGAAACCACGTTATATCGAACTTGCTTTGATCTGCTGGAGTGCACAGCGTACCCTCTCACCTCCGGAGCACTGCTTTACAGCATTATATCCGAATTCGTGTTATAGCAGGTCGTGTTATATCAGGGTAGAGGTGTAAATGAACAAAAATAACTGAAATTAGTGTGATTATATTGTGTTATTTTGACAAAATAAAATATGCAGAATTTTAAAATATTGTGCGCAGAATTTTTATTTTTTTGTTGGAGAATTCCACCAGGAGTAAGTTGTATAGGAAAGCTTCAAAAAACATTACTGAGCCCAAACCAAGAGTGATAAATATGGTTGTTTTGCAAAATACTGTACTTTTCTTTGGTTTACGAACTCAAACTTATTTTTTCACTTGTTCATGAAGGATTACTTTCAATTACTTTTTTTTTTTTTAAATAAATCCTTAGTAAAATATTAATCGCTATTTTACTGGTATAAAGTAAGCTTAAAAATATACGTATTCATCTTCAGGTTAAAGTGACTAAAGATCATGTTTAAAAGAAAAAAAAGAGTTTAATGGACTAAGGAATACGGAAGATACCTGATTTTCTGTTCCGTTTCTTCTAAAAATTCCTTCTTCATTATATCCAGTTCCTGCTGATGCTCCTTCCGCAAAGTACGCAAATCCTTCTGCACCTTGCTTATTTCTTTGCGCAGTTTTTGCTTCTCTGTCTCAGCCTCCTCCAGTTTAGCTTGCAAGTCCTTTTGCTGAATCTGCATATCACCAAGTAATTTCTGCAGCTCCAAATCAGATCTAGTCTTTTCTTCTGCATTTTCTTCAAAAACTTTCAGCTGTCTATTTCTTTCATCCAACTGCTGCTGGAGACCTTGCAATTTTTCTTCATATTTCAAAGATACCTCTGCCATCTCAATCTTACATGCTTCTTTCTTCTTTATTATATCATCCTCCAACTCTCTTATCTTCTGCTCTAAAGACTGAGTCAGTTTATTCTTTTCTTGAAACTGTTTCTGGAAGTCTCCAATCACATTTTCCATATCATAATGTTTTTGTACTTGGGCTTTTAATTCTTCTCTGATGCTTGCTAAGTCATCACCATCTTGTGTGTGTTGATCCAGCAACAAAGAATATTTCTTATTTTTTTCCTCTATTTCCTTCTGGAGCCTTTCAATCACAGATTGTTCTTCTTTTAGCTTTTTCTCAGTACATTCCAATTTTTTTAAGAGTTCCTCTTGTTCGTTTTTCATTTTCAGCTTAGAGTCCTTACTTTCTTGTTGCTCGTTCTCATACTTCTTCAATACTCCATCCTTATCTATTAAGACTTTTTGTATTTCACTTATTTTCTCTTCATACATCTGTCGTACGTTCTCTAGCACACTGGCTTTTTCTTGCTCTAAGGAAGCTTTTTCATTTTCTACTTTTTGCATCATTTCTCTTTCCCTTTCCAAGTCTGCTGAATCTCTTATTAATCTGTTTTTTTCTTCTAAATCCATAATTTTGGCCTCTCTTTCCTGCATTTTTTGTTCTAAATCTTTTAACTGATTTTCCATAGCTAGTTTAAACTGTTGTTCTTTTTCTTCCATTTGAGAGGTCAACTGCTTCTTAACAGAAGCTATTTTTTGTTCCGCCTTTTTTTTCAGGTCTGCTAATTTAGTAGTGTTTTCTGCATTCATCCTATCTTCCAGCATCTTCAACTCTCCTTCTTTGCTTTTCATCATTGCAGTTTTCATTTGTTCAAATTCTCTCTGCTTTGTATCGAGTTCGGCTTTCATTGAATCCATTTGCTTTTCAAGACTTAGCACCTTTTCTTCTGCCTCCTTCAACCTGTTGTCCTTTTCGACAACTACAACCTCAGCCTGCTGAAGTTGCTGAACAAGCTCTTTTTGCTCAGTGTCTCTTTGCTGGTTGTGCCTTTTAAGTTCTTCCATTAAAGAATCATTTTCTGCTGTTTTCCGAGCAATGTGTTCCTCTAGCTCAGTAATTCTCGCTGTTTGGATTTTTAACTCTGCAGTTAATTTTCCCTCTTGCTTTTCCCTTCTCCTCTGCTTTTGTTCCATTACATCTTTCAAACTATCTAAATTCCTGCTTTGCTTACCCAGCTCCTCCTTAAGTTGATTTATCTCTTCATCCTTTCCACCAACTTGGATATTATTTAATTCAAGCTTGCTTTGTAATTCTTTAATAGTATTGTGATTCTGGGTAAACCTTAACTGTGCTTTTTTCTTCCATTCTGACAGTTTGTTCATCCAGTGGTCTACCTGTTCCAAAGCTGATGCTTTTTCTTGACTCAGTGACTCAACCCTGGAAGATAATTCCTGGACCTGATTCAATAATTGCAGCTGATCCTCTTGGTGTTGCTTGCTTAACAAAGATATGGCTGCTTCTTTTTCTGTTAAACCTATGCTGTTTTCAAGTTTGACATTTAGTTCATTCACAAGCTTGTTGAGAGCACAGATCTCAGATTCTTTTTCCTTAAGCTCCTCTCTCATTGAAGTGACAACATTAATATTTTCAGATAATTCTTTCCTTAACTGTGTGATACAAGTTTCCTTCTCTGTTGCAGCCTGTTGCTGATGCCCTCCTTCTTTTTGCAACAGCTCCTTTTCTGTTACAAGTCTTTCAATGTCAGCTTTCATGAGTATAATTACATTTTCCTTATCTTGTAACTGTTGTGTTGACTCCTGCAAAGAGCTGCTTACTGTAGTCTGATGGTCTGTTATTTGTCTAAGCTGTGTTTCTAGCTCAGGAATTTTACAGTTTTTAATTAATATCGCTTTTTTAATTTTTGTAGTTTGATGTTGACAATGTGCAATTCTGGAGATTACTAAATTAATTTTTTCAGTACATTTTTCAATTACTTCATTGGTTTTAGTTTGCAATAAAGTGTCAGCTTCCTTCCAGTAAATATCTAGCTGTGTTGCTAGTTCGCTTGACAACCTCTCAAATTCAATTTGTTTTTGCTGATTCGCCAAATGTTTATCCTCTAGTTTTTTCTCGTAATCCTCACGTTCTTTACAATGTGAGGATTCCAGAATTTGGAGTTTTTCATCAGATGATTTCAGCATGTCTGTCAGTTCCGTAACTTTTATCTTGTATTTTTCTTCCATTGTTTTCTGCTCCCTGAGCTGTTCCTGTAGTACAGCCCTGTCCTTCAGAGAATGACTGAGGTCATCTTCTAGTTTTTCAAGCTGTGCTTTGAGATCAGTTTCACTTTGTGACAAGGTGTTCACCTGTGCCAATAACTGCTTTAGTTGTTCTTGCAATTCATTCCAAGATTCGTCTCTCTTCACTTGTTCTTCCGTCAGCCGAGTGATCTCTATGTTAGTCTCTTCTTTCTCAGCACTGAAGGTGGCTAGCTTCTGCTTCAGGTCTCCAACTTCCTTCTCTTTTTTATGTAGTTCCATTTCGTGCTTTTCCTTGAGCTCTTCAACCTGCTGATTGAGTTTTTTCCCCCATGTTTGTGCAACTTCTTCTAGTTCCCGCCTATGAGCGTCCGCGAGACTTTCTAGCTGCTCCTTCTGATTCATTTCCGGTTTTGACACAGCATCATTTATTCCAGCTGAGCTGGCATGCGCCATTTCCAGCATTTTTGCATTGAAATGTTTCTCTTTCTGACTGAACTCCAACTGCTTGTTTTCAAATTCTTTTTTCAGTTTAGCTTCTTGTTCTGAAAGTTTCCTCTTGAACATTTCTTGCATCTCTTTTGCTGTTTGTTTGATTTTTTCCATTTTGGTTCCTTGATCTTTTAAACTATTTTCATATTCAATTTGTAAAGCACTAATTCTCTCCTCTTTAGCTGATAATTTCTGTCTGAGCTCTTCCACTTGTTGATTCTGCTGCTTTTTTAGCTGTTCCAGTTGATTTTCTCTCTCAACCAAATCTCTCTTTGCCTGATCAGTCTCTGTACTGAGATCTTTCAGTTGAGATTCATACTGTTGCTTTAGAGAGGTTATTTTCTGCATGTTTTCACTGCTCTGCTCTTCCAGCTGCTGCCTCAAGTCACGTACCTGGGATATGTAAGTATCTAATTCAGTCCTAACTTCATTCAGCTGTGATTCAGCTCTTACAATCTGTTCTTTAAGATGTGATTTTTCAGCTTCCATATTTGTCAATTTTTGTTGCAGCTCTGTTAACTGTCCTTCATAAACCCTTGCCTGCTCACTGGAGTTATTTTGGTGTGACTGACAGAGGTCTCCTAGTTTAGCGGACACTTGCTTAAGTTCGGCTTCAGATATTTCAAGTGATTCCTTTAGTTTATGTTCTTGTGCTTTTAATTCCTCCAGATGCTTTTCTTTTTCTTCCAGCTGTACCTTGAGTTGGTTAGTTTCTTCTGTGTGTGCCTTCTGAATTCCTTGGACAGATATGTCATGCTCTTTAACCATCATGTCAATTTTTTCCTGGTACTGCTTTCTCTGTTGTTCCAGTTTTGTCTCAGACTCCTGCTTTATTTTATCTACACCATCTTTCAATACAAAGCGCTCTTGTTCTAGGTCATGACGTATTTGCAGTGTTTCTGATAACTCAAAAGATAATGCTTCTAGCTCTGTTTGTTTCACATCAAGCTTTTCTAATGTTTTTGCATTCATCTCTTCTACGTGTGCACGGAAAACTGTCTCTTTTTCTTTCAACATTATATCCATTTCTTGCTCATGTTTCTCTCTCAATTTCTCTATTGTGGACTGTTGCTGTTGCTTTAAGATTTGAAGTTTTTCTGTCCAAAGTTCTTCCTCCTGCTGCTTCACATTTTCTAGCTCTTCCCTGTGCTTTTCAACCATTACAGTGATTTCTTTATTGTACTTGTTTTTTTCAGACTCTATCAAAGTACTTAGTTCCTCCAATTGTCTTTTGTCATCTTGTGAATACTTTGCAAGGGAACTTTCCAATTCAAGAATTCTCTGTTGAAAGAAGATTTTTAAAAGTGGCATGGATAAACAATTTTTAATATAAAAAATTGTAATGCCTGCTTAATTATTTACCAGATTCAAATTCTACAAATTCCAATTGTAGTCCACTTAAAATAATAATAATAATAATCATAATAATTAACAATACACTAAAACAGAATAAATTTGTTTTACGTAAGCTATTTATTATATTGTCATTTGTTATTAATTTTGTTTCCACTGAGTTCTATGTTAATAATAAAATAAAAGAAGTCCTTCTATTTCACTTATATTAAAAATTTAGATGTGATAACTTTGACAGGTTTTAAAATAATTTAATAAATCTATGAAGTAATTCATCAGAACTGCTCTGAGCTTCAGAGGCTAATGGCTCTGGTTCCAGTAGTTTGAGTGTCGGCAGGTGCTCAGTAGCCTTCGCACACATCTGCTAACGTACCTTATTCCTGGCCTTTACACTGCTGATAGTATAATCCTAGACCTGTTTTGAGCAGAAACCCCCAGTCTAGAAAAATTCTGTAGTGGTTTAGTAATGTATAAAATATCCGTTAGGTAACAAGTAGATAAAATTATTTTACTTGTGACCTAAAGGGTCAGATCCTTCAAACTCTCACTCAAGCAAAGTCTTATTCACTTGATCATTATTTATTGTTAACATTTATATCATGGTACTACCAACAGGCCAAAAAGATTGACCTCTTTGTGCTAGGCAACATATGCAAAAATTTTGCATGTGGAATACAAGTTCATGCCCTAGCCCTGAACATGAAAAAAGTATATTTCCACGTTCTGCCATTTAACACTCCACAAAATTATAAACTGCAACACATCATGGTAACAAAAACACATGTTCTAAGTGTGACAGTCTTTTATCATAGCCAATTCATATAAGTCCACTATGTCTACTAGCATGAAGCTGTTAATATGCAGAAAAGTGGTTAGTTACAATTCTGAAAATTTTACTCACAGTTCTAGCTGTCTGTATTTCTTGTTGCATGTCTTGAAGTTTCTTCTCACACTCTGATTGTATTGCTTTTTTCTGCAATTCTAATTCTTCTAATGCCAGAGATTCCTGTTGTTCTTTTTCTTGTACTGTCTGTAAAAACTCGCTTTGACTTTTTTCCTGTGTCAAAAATTATGAATAAAACAATATTGTACAAAAGAAACCTCCAATAAGTAACTCTTCTTACATCATGATATAGTTCTACAAAGCAATTAGCAAGAGAAAAGAAAATCACATTTCAAAGGATTATATAACTACATTTTCTACCCACAATCGACTTTGTTTTTCATAGCAACATAAACATAACATCTTGTTAAAGATCTTTTGCAAAATCCCCATATCAGCAGTAAATAGAAAGTTTTTCCAGGTAAATAGCCACAAGCTAACATACTTATAATTCACCATCTTCTGCATAATCTATACTTTAAAATAAAAATTAAGCCTCTAATCTTTATGATTGAGAAAATAATTTTAAAAATGTGAACTGAGTGTTAATGCAGTGTAACTGTTTCCATGTCGGTCCCAGGATATTAGAGAGAAATGGTAGGTGAGATAATATCTTTTGTTGGACTAACTTCTGACCTGAAGAAGGGCTCTGTGTGGCTCAAAAGCTTAGAACAGGGGTAGGCAACCTATGGCACGGGTGCCAAAGGCGGCATGCAAGCTGATTTTCAGTAGCATTCTCACTGCCCAGCTCCTGACCACCAGTCCAGGGTGCTCTGCATTTTAATTTAACTTTAAATGAAGCTTCTTAAACATTTGAAAAACCTTATTTACTTTACATACAACAATAGTTTAGTTATATATTATAGACATAGAAAGAGACCTTCTAAAAACGTTAAAATGTATTACTGGCATGTGGAACCTTAAATTAGAGTGAATAAATGAAAACTCGGAACACAGCTTCCAAAAAGTTGCCGACCCCTGGCTTAGAACATAAGAACAGCCATACTGGGTCAGACCACAGGTCCTCCTAGCCCAGTATCCTGTCTTCCGACAGTGGCCAATGCCAGGTGCCCCAGAGGGAATGAACAGAACAGGTAATCATCAGGTGATCCACCCCCTTGTTACCCATTCCCAGCTTCTGGCAAACAGGGTCTAGGGACAACATCCCTGCCCATTCTGGCTAATAGTCATTGATGGATCTATCTTCCATGAATTTATCTAGTTTTTTTTTTTAACCCTGTTATAGTCTTGGCCTTCATAACATCCTCTGGCAAGGAGTTCCACAGATTGACTGTGCGTTGTGTAAAAAATTTTTTTCTTTTTGTTTTAAACTTGCCTATAAATTTCATTTGGTGACCCCTAGTTCTTGTGTTATGAGAAGGAGTAAGTAACACTTCCTTATTTACTTTCTTCATATAGATCACCATGTTATAGACCTTTATCATATTCCCCCTTAATCATCTCTTCTCCAAGCAGAAAAGTCCCAGTCTTATTAATCACTCCTCATATAGAAGCTGTTCCATGTCCCTAATAATTTTTGTTGCCCTTTTCTGAATCTTTTCCAATTCCAATATAATCTTCTTTGAGATGGGGCAACTACATCTGCATGCAGTATTCAAGATGTGGGCATAACACAAATTTATAAAGAGACAATATGATATTTTCCATCTTATTATCTATCCCTTTCTTAATGATTCTCAACATTCTGTTCACTTTTTTGACTGCCAATGTGCATTCAATGGATGTTTTCAGAGAACTATCCATGACTCCAAGATCTCTTTCTTGAGTGATAACAGCTTGTCTCTCTCACCAACAGAAGTTGGTCCAATAAAAGATATTACCTCATCCACCCTGTCTCTCTGAGTGTTAACACAACTGTAGTTGCTGGCCAGTGCAAGTGACTCATTATCTCAATTAAGCACCAAGACATATAAAGAGCAGCTGCAGTATCCACACTGAATGTCTCGGACTCCTGGATTGTCTGGGATACCCTTACTAGGGGCCAAAAGGGATTACTGAACGATGAGATTTAGGGGATGAGACATGGGTTTGCCCTACAGACAGACTTCTATTCCCACCCAGCTCTGCCAGAAGTAACCTTGTACATTTTAGGGATGCTTACAAGAGCGGCCGTCATCTTCTCCTGGAACTCCTTTCCTTGAACCTGTAATCTCTCATTTAACTCCTGCTCTTTGGTAGCCAGTTCTCTTTTATGCAATTTCTCTAACTCAGCAACACGCTCTTCTGAAGACTTCTGTAAATCAGAGAAATTACTGATTTTTCAATTAACAAACATCTCCTGCATTATTTCTCATACAGTGGAGGAACAATGCTAGTGAGAGTTACAAAGGTAATTGTCTGATTGCTTCCCTTTAATAGGCAGCATTTTACTCAACATGCATAAGTAAAAATTACATGTTAAAGGAATAATCCCAACTAAGAAGTTATTCTAAAGTTTCCAAAATGCTTTTCCATGCTCTCTCACCTCACGGATAGTGCTAGTCACAGAATAACAAAAACTCTGAGGTCTCTCCCAGCAATGCTCCCAAATCCATTTACGGCTTTAATTTTGTTTTAAATTGGAGAAAATTTTCTCACAAACTTTACGATATAAGCTACTGTCTGCAGCTCCTTTTCTATGCTCAGTAAGTCAGTTTCATGAGCCAACATTTAGGACAAAACTCAACTGGTGAAATCATAGCAAGAGATACTGTTTAGTCAGATATGAAGGCCTACACAGGTAGGTAAATTATTTATGTAAACAAGTTTATAAATCCTCCCCCAGCTACAAACGACATTCACTTAAAACACTATATTAGAACTATAGTGTGGCAAAGTTAATAACGTAACAAACACAAGAAACTGCTGTTCAAATTGAAAATTATTAGAAGAATAAGATGGAGGAACACAGATTCATATCCAAATACAGTGGATGGAATGAGAGCACATTCTACAAAAGCACACACTATGGCAGACTTTTAAAATCTTCAGACTTGTTAGACTAAAAATGCTAAATAAAAAAGTACTCTATTTTAAAAATCATAACAATAATAGAGACAAGGAGAATTGATACATTAATCATGCTTAGTTTTCCTTTGTCACAAATAGCACTGGAGTATTTTAAGAAGCCAGTGGAAAAGAGGTGTCTATTGTAACTATTTCAGGTGCATGGCCAAAGACACTGATTAAACAGTGTGCAACACGAGGTCACTTCTGAGCAGTTTGTGTGGATTTCCTTTAACATACTATTTTAGGCCTCCACAGGCTGCCAGAGAAAAGGACAGATGAATTTTGAAAGGTTTAAACTACTGCAATACTTTATTACTGAGAACATTTTTTCTTAAATTTATTTTTTTCTATTAAATAGAGAGGAGTTTGAAAACAATCCCTGATATGTTAACACATTTTACAGCCAAACCTTTATAAATTAAAGCGTTAATTTAAAAACAAATGAGACACTCAGCCTTAATTTTTACCTTCATAATCTCAACCACCTCCTGCTTCACCCTGGTTAACTCTTGTTGAAGAGTTACACGTTCTTCCTCACTTGTTTTTTCTATTGCTTTGATTTTTTCATCCATCTCTGCTTGCAGCTTTTTCCGTGCTTCCTCTACCTTTTGGGCTGTACTCAGAGCCTTCTCAAGCTCTTCAAATGCTGCAAGAAAGAAAACAAAGATATTTGACATTCCAGAAATAATTATTTCCTTAACATGCATACAGGGCTCCTGCTAACTACAAGTTACAAACCAGACAGAAGAATTTGGCCCTAACAATCCACAGTATGCTCACATGGACTCATTAAATCGAGAAGGGGAAGAGAACAGAACAGTAGTTGCTACTTCCTAGACCAGTATTGCATTTAGGTTACTATATATTTTGCTCACGCAGAATCAGAATGAAGTGGACCAACTATAAACATAAAAAGCCACAGCTCTTCCTCTAGCTTCATATCCTGACTAACTGAAGCTGAAAAGGACTGAAGAATGCTCCATGAAGAAAAGGTAACTTATCACCTGTTTATTTTAAAGAAATTTTCCACTAAAATTATCGGTAGAATAAGCAGAAAGCCAGGAATGACTGGAATGTATATCCACTTTTACTTAATCATAGAAAGAGTTCTGTCCTATTAGAATAAGGAAGAATAATTCTGGTACAATTTTATTTATCACAGAGTTTTTGTCAGTTTATCAACAGATATTGTGGGAAAACTGAAATATTTTTAAACTTTGCAAATTAAATATCAGAATTTTAACGGATGTTTTACCTCCAAAAAACTCAGATTATACTAAAAATATGTCCACAATGGACACCCAGGACAGAATATTGAAATACAATAGTTAATTAAATTTGTACATGTTAATTGGTTCTCAGGAACAAATTCTGAATCTGTTATATAGTCCAAATATAGAGAGTGGTCACGATTTAAAAAATAAACATTTATCAACTGTTAAGGCACAGTAGTATCAGAGGCGTCACAGTTATTTCCTTCATACATAATAATTTAAACATACCAAGAAGTCATATTTTTGTGTTAAAATGCTACAATAGTACTGAATAATCACACCCGGTTATGCCGAGGATTCCTTTAAAATCAAGTAAATTAAACCAAAGCAATGAGACTAGGATTTGGCCCTTACTGGGGAATCCTTGTTTCTGACTGTGGTACTGAGTCTGGGTCTCTCTCTGCTGCACAGGCAAGTAAAAAGGAAAAGCCATTTTTAAAATGGGTTCGTATACAGCTAATTGTTGGTACAGATTAGTAGAAACTTCTTTTCAGCACTTTTGTAAAACTCAACTCCAAGGTGAAAATCTCAGAAATTTCTAATCCAAAATACCTAAAAAAAAGCCTATAGCTCGACTACAAGCTTGGCTAAATACTTGGATACTGTTTTTGAAACAAAGAGATAATGATTTTCAAAAACTTCAGAGTTCTAGCTTCTCTTCCTCTTAATAGTAATTTCCTTTCAACAGGGCAGGAGCTCTCCAGGTTTCTTTGGTTCACCCTTAATCTACTGTGGCTCAGACTGATCATTACGATGACTCTTATTCTGCGACAACATAATTAATATTGTTAAGTAGTTATAATTCTTATGCACCTACAGTTACATATTTTTATTATGTATTAAAAACCCTCCAGGTGTTTTACTTGCCCATGAGTTTGAAAGGTGAAAGACACCTTGCATTTATGGTGTTTGAATTACATTTAAAAATAAAGCTTTTAACTATAATCTTCATTTCTGAGCCTACTCTTGCATTTTCAGGAGACTTATTTTCTTAAAATAATTACGTTCATCCAAATTATGACCTTTTGGAGTAAATTTCTTGAGGAAGCTTTTTCGTGGGTCCTCACAATGGGAACTAGAAAGTGATAATTTTTCTGATAGTAGCAAAACATTGACTCAGATTTTTTTTAAAACCTTCCTCCTGCTTTAATGATCAGAAGAACTGAAGTGTTTAAATACATTATAAACGTTAAGAAAACTGGAGATTCTTTTTTGTGCATTTTTAATATATAGTAAACCAATATAAAACAGAGTGGAATGTACACTCTGCTCAGTCAGCGCTGCTAAAAAAAGGTACACAGTGCTCTACGACAAACAGCTCTGCTAGTGCACAACCCCGCAGCCCATCCAGGCATGCACCTTCTGGGGTCAGCAGTAGTCCATATCCCCTATTCCACATTTGCCAGTGCCTATAAATCAAGCATGGATTAGGGCTGCGATCTTTCTAGCTGCTGGTAAATGGACCCCCAAGGCCCTGCCCCCTACCCCGTCTCTTCCCCTAAAGCCCTTCCCCTGCTCTACCTCCTCCCTTGAGGCCATGCCCCTTCTTTGCTTCTTCCCCCAAGACCCCACCTCACCTTGCACCCATCGCTGCTCCTTCCCGCCCTCCCTCGTCGTCGCTTCCTGAATCATCTCTGCCTCCCTCCTCACCTCCCATTCCATCTGCTGGGCTCCCTCTGGTCCAGGGCTGGGACAGGAGCTGCTGCAGACGGATAAGAAGCCTGCCTGCAGGTAGGAGGCAGCCCTGGCTGAGCAGGGGCTGGCGCAGGCTATTGACCCAGCACTTCCGCCTGCCCCGCGGTAACCTACTTTTGGTATCCGATCAGTACATCTGACCCAGACACTGCCAGGTCCCCTTTTCAACCGGACTTTCTGGTTAAAAAACAAACAAACAAAAAACGTGCACCTGGCGAACCCTAGTATGGATACAGTCTTTACTGGTGTACTTGCAGGGACTAGAGTGATCTCCCTCACTTTCTCCTGCAAACCTAAGCATAGCAGGCTATAGTTTGTCCGTAAGTACTTTACATGGAGTATCCACCCTGCCCGTGTCACAAATTACTTTTTAAAAAACTTAACAGCTTTTTTCAGAAGTAGATTCAGAAAAAAAAATTACAGTTAAATATTTCAAATTTATTTAACTTTTTATTCATAAGAGCATCTCACACTTTCAAGGCTTGGGCTGAGTAATATATGTTGCAATTTCATGTAAGCAACTTGTCAATTAATGGGGGGGTAAGTGCATATGCCATAGCCTGCAGATTCATCAAATAAAAGATTTCAAGTTCACACTAGGACTAACTACTAAAATGTGGCAGTTTAGCAACATGCAGTAGGCCAGCTCCTTCACCATAAGCACAAGCACAATGCTGAGGGGAAAGTTAGATAAGCTGGTGGATAGAAGGTCAAGAGTACATGATAGCACAAAGAAGCAACACTTCACAGGAAGACATTCTGTTCTCTAAAAGTGAAATTATATGCATCTCAGGCACTTTTGGTATTTAAGCAAGAACCTAATATTTTTGTTCAAGGTAGTTAATTCTAGTGTAATATATCAGAGGGGTAGCCATGTTAGTCTGGATCTGTAATAGCAGCAAAGAGTCCTGTGGCATCTTATAGACTAACAGATGTATTGGAGCATAAGCTTTCGTGGGTGAATACCCACTTCATCGGATGCATGTAGTGGAAATTTCCAGAGGCAGGTATATATATATGCCAGCAAGAATCAGGCTAGAGATAACAAGGTTAGTTCAATCAGGGAGGATGTGGCCCTCTTCTTTCCACTTTATGCATCCAACGAAATGGGTATTCACACACAAAAACTCATGCTCCCATACGTCTGTTAGTCTATAAGAGGCCAGAGGACTCTTTGCTGCTTTTACTAGTGTAATATGACACTCAAGTGATAATTTCAAACCAGCAGCAGGTTAAACTAGTATTCTTCCAGGAAAACAAAACTGACTAATTTGGCACCTATCAAGACTTTTTTTTCCTACTGAGACTATAAAATTGTAATAATAAGCCTTGTTTGTTCATTAAAACATTACTAGGCTGAAACCAGAAACTAGATTATCTTTGTCTTTCTCTCCACAAGCACAGTGACTACTAAGAGAGACATGTTAAAATACAAATATTTGGAATAACATTAAAGTTAATAATCTCTAACGTACCTTGGCAAAACAAAAATCCAAGAAATATAGCGAACAATACTATAGTCTAGCCTTGCAAAATCCTATTCATCTGCTCACCCTGGTCAAATAGGAATCTTTTCTGTCCAGTATGACTAAAGCTATCGATGCTGCAGAATCTAAGTCTTTCTTTCTTTTTAAAGTTTGTGTTAGAAGAAAAATAGGGTACTTTTTTTATTTTTACCACCACCACCCACCCCTTGCACTGGCAAGTTCTTGACAATTTTTTAAACATTGCTCTACAACAGTTAGTACACATGGGAAAAATATCTAATTTTTTTAAATTTCATTTAATGTCAGTCTGTATTATGAAGGGTTCCTGATAACCAATATCTCAAGGGTACTGATGGGGTAACCGTCAACTAGAATGCCAGCACGTGGTGAAAACTAGGGAATACAGCACTGAGCATGATTATGAAACAGACTGGGGAAATATAAATTTAATCTGTTTCAACCAACTCACAAAATGCAACTTCAGAGAAGAGGTAACTCAAATAAGCAATAAGTATATCCAGTTAAGTTGGATATACTTATAGTGGTTTTTTTGTGCATTTAACCTAATATTAAGAAATGCATATACTAAAATTCTTATTAAGCATGCTCTTGTTCTCTGTAAACCATGGAGGGTAAATTAAAGGAGAATTATTTAAGTTGTCAAAATGAATACCAGTATGGCCTACAAAGAGATGGCAAAATAAAACACCATATAATTTGCCTAATAAAGGCAGAAATATTTGCATTATTCTACCTGGTACTAAAATAGATTACCATCTTTAACATTAAATTAATATCTATAGTGTTCAAAATGTTGAATAGTGAGGACTTATGCCAAGTATTTAATAATATATAAGAGATTGAGCTTTTCAAGTGCAAGTTTACAAACACCCTGGCTACTTTTGATACATTGTAACTTGATAGCCAAATATTGCAAAGATTTAGAAAGTTAGTTACAATTCATTTGGGTAAAAGGATTGAAGTTAGACATTGCCTGAGAAGCACAGAATTTACTTTGTAGAGCCTGGTTCAAGCACCCATTGTGTGATGTAAGAAAAAGAGAGACCTTACCCCAGTCCTGTTCATACAAGGCTTGGGAAAGGCACCATGATTCACTTATTGGCATGTGTGGATGCACAAAAATAAGATGCTTTGTGAGATTTCAATATAATGCACCCTGACTACAAAAAGTTGAACTGTAATTATCAAATAGGGAGATTTATATACTTTTGATTTTATGTAATATTTATCTACAAAATAAGCTTATATATCATGTTGCTATATAACCATACATAATAGTGAATATTCACCAGTTTAAGTTATTTGTATCAAATGAAGTAATGGTCCATTTCATCAAGCTCACCTAATTAAAATGATGGTTTAACTATAAAGGAAAAGCTACAAAGGAAAGAAAGTGAACAGATTTATGATTCCAGGTAAGTTAAAAATACAGCCTGACATATTATAACATGCTGTATTTAAACAGATAAAACGTCACTATGAATGATACAGTATCTATACAAGTGTAATGAATGTAAGCTTGTACATATCTTAGCCGTAACTTAACATTAAAAAAAATTCTTTCCATAAATACTCACTTTTACGCTCCCTTTTGGTTAAGTAACAATACTTTGTGAAGATAAGCAAGTCTAGGAACACAGATATTCACCCAAATTGGTAACATGGTGAAAAGAGTAGGATATGGGCTTCGTGTACTAAACCAAATGTACAGGCTTGTGATAAATGTACGTAACAGTAATATTACAGTCATTACAGCAGAGGGCTGTGGTCTAAAACCCATGTCAGTTGCCCTATTACAATTAGTAATAAAGTAATTTTACAACTGACAATTATAGTAATTTAATGCTCCTGAATCAAACTATATTTTAAATAGTGTGACACTTTCCTCTTAAACTGAAGCTATATCTCGACATGACTGATTTTAGTCTTCATTCTGAATGATTTTCTAGAATGCACAAAGCAAGGCAGGAGCAAGGAAAACTGAACAAAAGGGAAAAGCACAGAAACACCTCTCAGAGCTACTATTAACAAAATTTCTGTACTCTAATTTGATTACTAGCTTTCTATCACTGAAAAGTAGGATGTAATATGACACACCAAATGGTCCAGAAGCCAAAACCATTCTTATTTTAATAGCCTGTTCAACAGCGTAGAACACTGTGCCCTCAAACCCACAGAAAGGTCACTGTAGTGGATACATATACTTAGATGCTGACAGGACTGATACATCCAAGTGGTTTGTGGTTGTGTTGTGGGTGTGGTTTTTATGGTTGCTGCTGTTGTTTTGGTTAAAAAGAGATTTGGGGTGGAAATCTCACCTTCCCAAAATGTGGGGGTTAGCATAACACACCCCGCACGTCAAATTGTCTGCCTCACCACAATAGTTAATTTTGCAAAGTACCAACGGAATCGTCTCTATCCTGTTTTCAAGCTCTAAGTAAGCCAAAAGAAGAAGTTATTTACAGACTAATCTCCATGCTACAAGACATACAACTAATTTCAATTGCTTCAGTGCTCTATTACAGATAGCTAAGGTAAAATACTTCATACCTACTAATTAAAGCACATTTTTTCTAAGAGAAGTTAAAATACTAACAACTAACCTGTTTGCACTTATTTTTAAAGAAACATTATTGAAAGCAAATACTACAAATTAAACATTACAGTCTCTGAAGAACATTATCAGAGGCTAATTTTATAAAACCCTGAAGCTAATATTTGCTTAGTTTTGAAATCTGGTTTTTATAAAGCTAAAAAAAACAAAACAAAACACTATCAGCTGGAAAAGTGGGTTTTCTAAGCCAGATGTTTGGTGTTTTCACAAGTTTTCCAAAGGTTTGCTAATAGACCATCTATGCAATTATATTTCTTTTTTGTTTACCTTTTCTGGCTTTACATGCTCCTCAGTTTCTTTGCATTACTCAGAATGTACATGATTTACTCATATTGTAAATCCATATTTATAGTGTAAAGTTCTGTTTTAATTTTACCTAGATATAAAGTGAACTGCAATAAAATTTCTGAATGTGAACTTCTCATTAGAGCTTAGCAACAAAAAACATCTGTAATATGCATTTTATGCAAATGAAACTATTCATTTTTTAATAGCTGCATTAAAAGCAACTTTCAGGTGAGGTTTCTCAAAATGAGTATGAAAGCAAATTGAATGCAAATAAAACTAAACCTTCTATAAGCTGGGCTGTACAAGGTCGCATTTTGTTTTCCAAGGAATATAGTTTGTCCAGTTAAATTAGTTCTACATTAGCACACACACTTAGCAGGTTAACCATTTTCTTGTAAAGAAAACTGATACGTGTATTTATATTACAAAACAATTCAAAGCCTGGAACAAATAAATTATGCTTTGTGTTTATGTTCAGCCATTAGTGGATATTTATGATACTAATACTCTGAAGCACAGTCATTGGTTTTCCCCTAAAATGTAAAACTTGTTTCATCCTCTTCCCCACTCCACTCCCATTCTCTCCTATGGTTGAGGATACAGAAAATACGTACTACGTTTCTGACAAAAATGCACTAATATTTTTCCCCTCCAATTTTCTCTGCTGAAAACTATACAAACCCACCAAATCACAGCAATCTTCCCTTGGGCAGAAAGGGATAGGTATGGTTGTCGTTCAGTAATATTTCATCACTGGATTAGTGAATGTGGATATTAAAGAAAACAATATAAAATGTTCTCGACCTCTGGTTATCTGGGGAGGCAGAGACCAAAGTGAACTTGCTTCTCCTACATAGCAGTGATGTTAGTAGGAGATGGTAGAGGAACACTAGCAGGATAGATCTTTTAATACCAAGATGAGATGACTGATGAGAGTGCAGACAGACCATGCCGAAGCTTTTTCCCATTCAAACATAAAAGCCAATAACCTCCAGAATTTCTTACCAGCTTTTTCAGATTTTTCTTTCTGTTCTCTTAACTCCTCGCCTTGGGTAGTTATCTGCTTGATATGAGCACGCAGCTGAGCAATTTCCTCTTCCTTCATTTCCATTGTTTCATGCATTTGTCGTTTTGTCTCTGCTATTACCATGCCCTAGACAAGAAATGCTTCAGGTGAGACTAATACATAAATACATAGCATGTGCCAAAAACAACTACACACCAGGACACAATCCATAAGGATCATCACAAACCTCACCACCTTCTGTTCTTAGACCTTGTATTCTCTAACCAACATATAGCAGATCATATGTGTGTTTATATAAAAACCCAAAGCACTCCACTGCATACATCTTCCTCTAGGGCAGGGATCGACAACCTTTGGCACGCGGCTTGCCAGGGCCGGGCCAGTTTGTTTACCTGCTGCATCTGCAGGTTCAGACTGCAGTTTGCTGCTCCAGGACAATGGGGGCTGTGGGAAGCTGCTGCCAACACATTCCTCAGCCCATGCCGCTTCCCGCCGCCCCCTTTGGTCTGGAGCGGCGAACCGTGGCCAGTGGGACCCGCGATCAGCCGAACCTGTGGATGCGGCAGGTAAACAAACCGTCCCAAAGGCTGCCGATCCCTGTTCTAGGGAAAGAATGAGAAAACAAAAACGTGACAGATATTAAGTCACAATGCTTTATACAGTATTGGAAGGCACTTAGATACTAAGGTGACGAATGCAGTGTAAGAACCTATATAAAATAGAAGCCATTAAAACTCTTCCTCTCTCAAAGACATGATGGGTATTATTACGTCTCTGATCACTTTACCATATATGGACATTTCCAAATGACATTTAGATACTATTTTTCTCATAACCTAGTTATGACTATGACTACTAATCACTATACTGTCTTTTAAAAACATGTCCCAATCAACTCTAAATATTCTTGCAACATCAAATCCGAACTATCAAAGCATTTACAAAATACAGCCTTCTAACTACAGTTTAACTTTTAACAAGCGAACAAAACACTATGAATCTGGAATGTAAAATAAAACCAAACCAGTTCTCATAACAGTTGTAACAGAACTAGAAATAGCGATCAGACAGTTTGAGCTTGTATAAATTGTATGCCAAAATGATCATGTGCTAGCCATACCGAAAGTTTAAAGAAAAATACTGTCTTATTTACCTTATCTTGTTCTAGCTGCTCAATCAAATTCTTTGCATCGCGCAATTGAGTAATTAGTTTAGTTTTCTCAGTCATGTGAAGTTCCTGAAAAACCACAAGAGATGAAAGAGAGTAAAGCATTCCCATCAATAAGAAAACGTTTCCTCTTTCTCAAAACTGGATAATGTAAGCAAAGGTCCCTAAATGTGAGACAGAGAAGAAACTACATTTTGTGCTGTGTTTATACGCAGTCCATCACAACTCAGAAGCCAGGGCAAGGTACCTGCCAGTCCCTATTGTAGTTTAAACATCTCTGAGGAGTGGTCTAAAACGATGGCAGCCTCCTGAGGCTATCCTGTGGGTGGCAGTGTTGCTCAGAATATCTGCAGAGCCACATGATGCAAACCCACCCCAGACACACCAGCCCCACCTCCATCCCAAGGCTCCTAAGTGGGTCTGAAGAAGGCAACATTACAGCTGCCTTCCACAGTTCTTGTCCTGGGAGAATTGTTTCCTATGCACAAAAGCCAGTTTACATTGCTCCAGTCCTTTTACTTCGTATAAGCCAGGGTGAGGTTAAGAATCTCACCCAAGAAACAGAAACAAGATTCAAATGCTCATTGCCCTGAAACAAAATAGGCAAACTAGTATAAACACATTCTGCACTTATTAAGAAATCCCATGTTTATTTTGATATGTTGAAAAAATCTGAACGCAGGAACTTTATATCTATCCATTTTTTTCTTCCTACAAGCTATCTTTATGCGAGAAGTTCCCTTCATTATACAGTATTAAGCCTCAAAATATTTCTTAATACATCATTGTGTTCTTGCTGTTAGTGAACTACTAAACATACTTGTTTTATATCTTGATATGTTCTTTCAGACATGTACCAGTAGGTTTTTATTTTCTCATTTTTTTGCAGGATTCTACTCCAACTACCATAGATGTCTAGCTTTTCCAGTGACAATTGTTTAAACATTAAAATAGGGGAACTTTCAGACAATATTACAGTGATTAAACTTCTGACTTACAAGGAAAATTTCTGAGTCTGGGTAAAATAATATAGTTGTGACAAAACACTAAAATGAAACTTTTTAAAAATTTAGTTAAGGTAGAGTTAATAGTGTAAACATCAACTGAAAACATTATTAGAACTTCGCAGTTTTAAGATACCAAATGTTTGGAAGTTATTAATTTAAAGTGAAGTTTCTGCAAACAACCTAACCTCTGAATCCATATTCCTGTCACCAACCCAATTATAGGGAATACTGGTCTAAGTATTAGATACACACTTTTCACATCTGACTATAAGTGAAAATATACTCCTTGCTTAACTCCTGATTCAGAGAGCCTGCACTTCTCCCTCTACAGCCAACTACAAATCCTCTGACCTCTTCTGGGATCCCTTCTGCTCTGCCCCAACATCTGCAATGAGCTCCTGACGTCTTCTGTTCTCTACTACTCACCCCACACAAAGGCCTATGAATTAGCTTATAAGGAAACTCCTTGCCCCAAGATCCTCTTGCTAAGACAATCATCACCCAGGCCCACTCCGGCTTCCTGCCTCCTCGTGAACATCTAAAGATAGAGGCAATGGTGAGTGAATGCATGGTTGGCTGAGCAACACACAAAGATGGGAGATGAACATTCTACAGGGAGGGGACAGAAGTGCAGTCATGATGCCAGAAGCAGCCACTCGGAGGGAACAATAGGAAGCTGGGCTGCAAGCATGGGATCCTTCAAATACTAGCTGCAGACTGATTTTTCCTTAAAGGAGTCCTGTAAGACTTATTTATTTTGTAAAGTCTTTGATATCAGATGAAAAATGTAGAAATATTATTAGCATATACTACAATAGTAGTGTTGCAAGCAGTTACATCTTTGTTTACTGTGGCAGCTTGGCACAGCTGCCACACAGTATTTTGTATTAATCAGTTTAATGACCCCTGCCATATCAGAAGAGTTGTGTAAATTAATTAAATGATACCAGAATTCTTGCACTACATTAGCTGATATCTATCAAGAGTTAGGGATTTCACCATACCTTCATTTTCTCTAATTCCTGAAGTCTCTCTTCTAGTTGTTCCTGCAGTGCTTCTTTCTCATTGGTTAGCTGTGCAGAGCGTTCCTTGTGCGATCGAATCATCTCTTTACATCGCTGAAGCAAGTTCTCTTGACGTTTCACTCTCTTAATCAGAGTTTCTAGTGTTTTTGCAGAATCTCCATCACCTTCTACAGACAACATAACCCCATTACTACAAGCACTACTTTTTCAAAACACAGATCTTTTATCATACCCTCATGTCAAGACTCCTTGTAATAATACTAAAATGACTGACTACCTAGACAGAAGTTTTGGATAGACAGACAGACAACAGGGAAAGCAACTGAAGCAGCATAATGCACCTAAAAGCAGCAACAGTGATTTTTAACTATAAACAGAAATTAAACTGTTTACTCCTCTGGGAGTGCCAGAGGAGAGTACATTTGCAAAAAAAAAAACAAAAAAAAACAAAAAAAAAACAACACACCCCAAATCAGCAACATTACAATTGAATTTAGAGTTACTTTTAGCCATCTACAAAACTTGAATGCTTTCAAGATCAACCATAAATGTGCATATATACACAAAATGGCAAATAGTCTTTTCCTCAAAGCTCTTTTCCAGTTTTCCACTTGACAATGAGGACTAATTCTGGATCAGACAAATGTGAAGATTCTTTCATTGACTGTAATAAGTGCACAGAGTCAAGCTGAGTTAACCTTCATTACACAGAATGAGCCATCAACGCACCACATTCATAATTAAACCACATCTTTATTTTTAAAGCAGCCCTCCACAAAGGCTCTTGAGACCTTAACATAATAAAAATATTTTAAAATAATATGCAATAATTAACTTTTAACAAGATGTTTTAAACAATTAACTAATTTGAGAGGTATAATTCACAAAAAATGGAGGAAAAAGGAACAACAATGCTCTTGAGACCACAAGGCTCATTAAGACCACCTCTGCCACATTTTGATTTTTAAAGGTGCAAACCTTACACAAGTTGCACAGTTCAAAAAACATCTGTGGTACATCCAACAAGATTTGCCATGCAAATGGTGTGATTCAATGACACCAAGATTCTTAATCTGACCTGTTGCCTCAAGTAGAATATCCTCAATACACAGAGATATAAATGAGAAGCAAACCACTTCACGTGGTGGACTTCTCTCTAGCTCCAACCAACCAGACTCCTCTTTTCTCAGGGTGGAGTATGATGTAGCTCAAAAGAATCTAGCTGGCAGTATTACTCAAGGGAATTTTTAAAGAAAATAGAAACCAAAATAGCAGTGAAATCTTTTGGTCACAAAAGTTACAAGCTGGGACAATCATTTCAAAAGCAGATGAGAAGTTCAAAAAAAACAAGTCAGGAGATCATTCGTGAACCTAGGCAGCAAGATAAATCAGTATAATTTTTCACCTTCCTCAGGAAGCAGAGAAATGACACAGGGTAGTAACTGGCAACCATTCCAGAACCCCAGAAAGGGTTCCTTGATGGATTCCAGAAAGAAGTCCTCAACACAATAAGGATGGGCAGCACTCTCCCCCTGTTAACAACGGCCTGTCAATAATGTTTTAAGAAGCCAAGATGGATCAGGAACTTAAGGAACCTGTACAACCATTGACATACTCCTCAAAAGCAGGTCAAATGCAACCCAGGGGAAACAGTCCCTTCTGAAATCAAAAGGCCAAGAAAGAAAAGCCTGGGGCCAAACTTATCCAAGAACAATACCATAAAAATGACATATCAGAGGGGTAGCTGTGTTAGTCTGGATCTGTAAAAGCAGCAAAGAGTCCTGTGGCACCTTATAGACCAACAGACATTTTGAAGCATGAGCATTCGTGGGTGAATACCCAATTTAGTTTATAAGGTGCCACAGGACTCTCTGCTGCTTTTGTAAAAATCACAGTAAACCAAATGGATGAACTACTATGGTATGAGGCAGTTTCTACTATGGTATGAGGCAGTTTGGATTAATCGGGCTACACATGACTTCAGCTGTCCAGTTTCTCAGAGTTTCTATGACTGACAAGTAACATGTCTGAACTTGAGACTTTACTCCTCTGTACTCCCTCAAGCTTCTTAGCTGCCATATTTTGAGGCATACAGTCTTCCTCTGGAAAGCATTTTTTTATTACATTAGCCTAAGCTGCGCTTGCTGGTACTCTGTCACAACTGCATTATCCTTTTGGCCCCACTGTCTCCAAAATTTCTCTGAAAAACACCTACCAGTACCTCCTGGCTCCAAAACATTTTCTGCACTGATTTCTTTTGCTGGACTTTGTGGTTCAGTTTCAGTATTTGTCTCAGGTAATTCAGTGCTTATCTGGCCATTTTGTAATCGCTGTTTCAGCAAAGATACCTAAATAAAATATCCATTTTGTTAAAAATGAAGCAATACTATGATACATATACATTCTTACATGTTTTTCTTTCAAAATGGAAAGAAGCTTTAATCAAATTGGTATCTCCATACCATAGAAAGGCAAATTCTCTTTGATAAGAGTTCACAATAATCATTGTTTTTTCTCCACTCATACAAACACTATCATTCTTACAGGTGGTGAAGCAAAATGGCACATTTGTTAAATATCTTTGCGTAAGTGTTGTGAAAAAACTTATCAGTCCTAAAAGATGGTTACTCACCTTTGTAATTGTTGTTCTTCAAGAAGTGTTGCTCATATCCATTCCAAATTAGGTGTGCGCGTGCCATGTGCACGATCGTCGGAGAATTTTTATCCTAGCAAAACTTGGTGGGTCAGCTGTGGAGCCCCCTGGAGTGGCGCCTTTACGGCACCGGATACATACCCCAGCTGACCCAGCGCCCACTTAGTTCCTTCTTGCCAGCTACTCCAACAAAGGGGAATGGGGGCGGGTTTGGAATGGATACGAGCAACACATCTTGAAGAACAACAGTTAAAAAGGTGAGTAACTGTCTTTTCTTCTTCGAGTGCTTGCTCATATCGATTCCAAGTAGGTGACTCCCAAGCCTTACCTAGGCGGTGGGGTCGGAGTAAGATGTCGCGGAGTGCAGAACTGCTGAGCCAAATGCCGCGTCACCCCTTGACTGCTGGACTATCGCATAGTCAGTAGCAAAGGTATGAACCGATGACCAAGTTGCTGCCCTACATATGTCCTGTATGGGTACATAAGCCAGGAAAGCTGAGGATGAAGCTTGAGCCAGAGTGGAGCGGGCAGCGAAGTGTGTAGTTGGGACACCAGCTGAGGATGAAGCTTGAGCCTGAGTGGAGTGAGCAGTAAGGTGTGTAGTTGGGACACCAGCCAAGTCATAGCACGCACAGATGCATGATGTGATCCAGGACGAGATGTGCTGGCTGGAGAACCGAAGGCTCTTCATCCGGTCTGCCACAGCTACGAATAGCAGGTTGTCTTCCTAAAAGGTTTTGTTTGTTCGATGTAAAAGGCGAGGGCCCTACGAACGTCCAGGGAGTGCAGCTGTTGGTCCCGTCGAGAAGCATGCGGCTTCGGATAGAAGACCGGGAGGAAGATGTCTTGGTTGATATGAAAGGCAGACACCACCTTAGGAAGGAAGGCGGGGTGTGGTTGCAACTGTACCTTGTCTTTATGGAATACCGTATACAGTGGTTCCGACGTGACGGCTCTAAGCTGAGACACGCCTCACCGAGGTGATAACTATGAGGAAGGCTGTCTTCCAGGAAAGGTACAGGAGCAAGCAGGTGACCATCGGCTCAAACAGGGCACCCATGAGTCTGGATAGGACCAGGCTGAGGTTCCACATGGGGCCGGATGCCAAATTGGCGGGTACAGACATTCTAATCCCTTGAGGAACCTGGTGACCATGGGATTGGAGAAGACCAAGCGCTCATTTTCACCAGGGTGAAAGTTGAAATCGCTGATAGGTGTACTCTGATGGATGAAACCGCCAGGCCCTGCTGTTTCAAGGACAAGAGGTAGTCTAAGATAGTAGGTACTGATGCCTCCAGGGGGGCAGTATTGCTCAGAGCACACCAGCAGGAAAAACGCTTCCACTTGGCCAAACACGTGGACCTGGTAGAGGGCTTTCTGCTACCAAAAGGACCTGCTGTACCTAGCGGGAGCAAAATAGCTCAGATTGTGTTACCCATGCAGCATCCACACTGTGAGGTGGAGGGACTGCAGGTTGGGATGGCAGAGTCATCCGTGTTCCTGAGTGATCAAGTCCAGCCACAACAGAAGGGGAACTGGAGTGATCATCGACAGATCTAGGAGAGTGGTGCCTGAGCCACACCAGGGCAACCAAAATTAAGCAGGCTCTGTCCCTGTGCAACTTGAGCAAGACTGTGTGGGACTAATGGGAATGGAGGACAGGCGTAATACAGGTGTTGTATCAACAGTATTTGGAAGGCATCCGACAGGGAACCGGGGGAGCGTCCCTGGAGAAAGCAGAACACCTAGCACTTCCGATTCTCACGAGAGGTGAATAGGTCTATCTGGGGAAACCCCCACTTCTGGAAGACAGAGTGGATGACGTCTGGGCAAACTGACCACTCGTGAGCCTGGAACGATCTGCTGAGGTGGTCCGCTAAGGTGTTCTGGACTCCGGGGAGAAATGACACCACCAGGTGGATCGAGCGGGCTATGCAGAATTCCCACAGGTGAATGGCTTTCTGACAGAGCAGGGTTGATCATGCTCCCCCTTGTTTGTTGATATAAAACATGGCCGTTGTGTTGTCTGTGAAAACTGCAACACAATGGCCCTGAAGGTGCTTGTGGAACACTCGACAAGCCAGGTGCACTGCTCTCAGCTCCCATACATTGATGAGCAGGGATCTCTCTTGTGTGGACCAAAGGCCCTGTGTGCGAAGGTCTGCAAGGTGAGCGCCCCAACCCAAAGATCATCTGTGGTTAGGGCCAGGGAGGGTTGTAGGGCATGGAATGGTACCCCTTAACATACTGAGTTGGGGTTCAGCCACCAGTCCAGGGAGGTTAAGACTACTGGTGGTACTGTGACCACTGTGCCCATGCTGTCCTGGCCTGGGTGGTATACAATTGAGAGCCAGGTCTGAAGTGGATGGAGGCGCAATCTGGCGTGTCTGGTCACGAAGGTACAAGACGCATGTGTCCCAGGAGACCCAGGCACATCGGTACTGTTGGGAAGCCTTGGAGGCCACAGATGATGCTCACAAAAGGACTGAAAGCACGAGTGCGGTAGAGAGACACGGGCGAGTCTCGAATCTAGGACTGCTCCGATGAAGACTATTCTTTGGGTTGGCTCCAGGCCCAGCTGTCTGAACAAGCTCATAAGATTGTCCCTGGAGCGGCCCTGAATGAGCCAGTCGTTGAGGTACAGAAACACTTGGATCCAGTGTCAACAGAGTGAGGCAGCTACGATGGCAATACACGTTGTAAAGACCCTTGGTGCCATGGATAGACTGAAGGGAAGGACGATAAACTGGAAGTGCTCTTGGCCGACCACAAAGCAAAGGAAACGACTGTGCGGCGGGTAAATTGCTACGTGGAAGTACACATCCTTCATGTCGAGGGCGGCATACCAGTCTCCAGGATCCAGGGAAGGAATAATGGTCCCCAGGGAAACCACGCAGAACTTCAACCTTACCATGAATTTGTTGAGTCCGCACAGGTCCAGGATGAGCCGTAGCCATCCCTTTGCCTTGGGGATTAGGAAATAATGTGAGTAAAACCCCCTGCCCCTCAGTTCCTTGGAACCTCCTCTATAGCTCCGATAGCTAGGAGTGTTCGCACCTCCTGTAGAAGGAGTTGCTTGTGAGAAGGGTCCCTGAAGAGGGACAGAAAGGGAGGGTGGGGGGACAAACTGAAGGTGGTATCCACTTTCCACTGTACGTAGGACTCAGTGGTCTGATGTTATACGGGACCACGCACGGAGGAAACAGAGGAGGAAGTTGTTGAAAGGCAGGGAAGGATCCTGGGAGGAGACTGGTGCTCCGCCCTCAGAAGCGCCTTCAAAAATTTTGTTTGGGCCCCGCCGATAGTTTGGGGGGAACCTGGTTCTGGCCTGTCTGTAGACCAGACTGTCTCTGCCTACCACCCCTGCCGCATCTTCTAGAGAAGTCCTGTCTCCGCCGGGGGTTGGGGTAGATGCACTGCAGTTGGGGTCAGAAGGGCCTACATTGTGTCACCGGGGTATGCATGCCCAGTGAACACATGATGGCTCAGTTGTCCTTCAGACTCTGAACCTTGCACTGTCTTCTCCGAAGACAGACCCTGGACATCAAAGGGTAGGTCCTGTATAGTCTGCTGGAATTCCGGTGTCCAGATGCGGTGCTGACCATTCCGGTGCCGCAGGCGCGCACTGAACCGACGAAGTCGGCGCTGGGTTTCGGCGTGGGGCCAAGGACATCGGGCTAAGTGCTGCTTCCATAAGGAACTGCTTCAGGTGACAGACTTGCTCCTTTTTAGTCCTGAGGCTTGAATGCCTTACTAATGCGGCACTTGTCAGATTGATGGGATTCCCCCATGCACTTCAAACAGGAGTTGTGGGGGTCTCCCATAGGCATAGGTTTAAGGCAGGCCGAGCACGGAGACCTAGGCATCAGCCCGGGTACCGGGAGGGAGGGAAGGGGAGAAGCCCCTAACCCCAACTACTATTTGCAATAAGAACAATAACTATTAACTACTACTAAAGTAGTAATAACTACTACTTAAAACTATTGACAACTATAAACGAGTGCTACAGTAGAAACTAGGGAGGTGGAGTTCAGCTAAGCTGCGCTCCACAGTTCCAACGACCATCACGGGCAGTAAGAAGGAACTGAGGGAGCGCTGGGTCGGCTGGGGTATATATCCGGCGCCGTAAAGGCGTCACACCAGAGGGCACCTCAGCCAACCCACTGAGTGCTGATGGGGTAAAAAAAAATCTTGTGACGATCCTGCACGCGGCACGCGCACACCTAATTAGAATCGATATGAGCAAGCACTTGAAGAACATCTCCTCACACCAGCCCCATAATGATGGATCTGATATTTTACTTGCCATTAGAAAACAAATGCATTTCCTGTGTGAATGATTTTGCAAAGCTGCTCTTTATCACCTGTAGTATACATCCTTAAGTATTATTTCTTCAATACCATATGTGTGTACAAGAAGCTTTGCAGACCACAAACATAACAAACATCACTTGTTATAAAAGACACTGACATGTGGAGATAAATGCTACCATTAAAGAAATGAAACCATGCCATTTCTTTATAAAACCTTGTATACCACAGTATTCAGAAAGAGAGTGATCATTTCTCTTTTGTTCCCAACTGATTCAAGAGCCTCTTTCTTAGATCAGCGATGTTACCTGAGTTTGCAGGACACTAATAAGCTGATCCTTTTCTTCTAAAGATGCATCAAATTCTTCCTGGAGATGTTTCTTAGCTTGTTGATCCATTTGGAGTTCCTAAGGAACACAGAGAAAAGTTTTCAACTCAAAATGAAAAGTTTGTTTAGAAGTTAAATTAAAATGTTATGATGAAATAATCTCAATACAATGTTTAAAGATGTACTAATGTTTTTGTTGATTTAAATTTGACTGCAATTTTGTGTCCAGAATATGAACCAAAGTTAAATTATTACAATACAGCATATATGTAAAATATTCGGCATATCAGCTTGCACATACAGTACCACCCTTCAAAATTAACAAAAGAGACAAGATCTGATGTAAGAGCATGGTTTTTTCCACTCTTTAAAGTTAAGTGAGTTAATGCTTGTGATGGGATAACTTCAGGGCCACTCCTGAAAGCTGCCGCACACTTTCAATTCCTTTGAAGTTGAGAACATATGGCCCTCACAAGACTAGGCCTCATGAGACTAAAATCCTTAATTTATCTATAGATTAAATCAAGTTTCCCTCACTGCTCTAACAATTTCTTCTACTTTGACCAGAGAACTACCATTTCTAATGCAGACGGTAGTCAGTCTCCACTCCTATGCCTCCCTAATGAGAAGGCTAACAGAGCACCAACTAATTTTAATTATGACAGTGCCTTTGTCAACAACATTTGGTCACTAAAAACTATATTGGTACTACCTATTCACTTCCCTGAATGGACATAAGATAATGGACTACTTACCTATACTAAATGTTAATCAGTGATCCTGCACCAAAGAGTTATGTACATCACTACATAAGAAATGAATGCATTTAAACATGCATCCACTGAAAATCATTTCCTAGGATTTTAGTTTTTAAAAAGTATCAGAGGGGTAGCCGTGTTAGTCTGGATCTGTAAAAGCAGCAGAGAATCCTGTGGCACCTTATAGACTAACAGATCTTGCGAGTGTGAGCTTCGGGTGAATACTCACTTCGTAGATACAGCTAGTGGAAATTTCCAGCGCGCAGTATATATATGCTATCTAGCAAGCAAGCTAGAGATAACGAGTATAGCCTTCGATCAGAATGAGCCCTGTCTAGCCAGTTGAGTGGAAACCCAAGCGCCGAAGAGAAACTGTTCTGTAATTGGCAAGCCATTCACAGCTTTGTTTATCCTGAGCGATGGTGTCAAATTTCAGATGACTGAAGCTCAGCAGTTTCTCTTTGAAGTCTGCTCCTGAAGTTGTTTTGCTGCCAGGATCGGCCACCTTAGCGTCTGCTATATGTGCCAGAGTTGATATTGCTCTCCACAGTTTTTATATTGCACCTGATATCTGATTTGTGCCATTATCCTTTTCCATAAGACGTCAGTTTGCCGATGCACATAGCAGAGGCACTGCCTGGCCATATGATGCCGCCGTATATTACATTGGTGGACGTGCAGCTGAATGCAACCACCCCTGCTGATCTTATGGCTGAGCGCCGTTAGCTCCTTGCATGGGTCGCTAGTTAGAAGCGCGCCAAGCTGGCCCATCGAGTTTTGTTGATGGCATTGGTTCCTGAGCTAGAGTTATATGGTACGTGTGCAGTTGCTGATGAGAATACGTTTCAGCTTGCAGTTTATCTGTGGGCCCAAGATTGCCTGCCACCCAAGACCTGTGAAGTGTGGATCATTGTTCCAGATGCGGCTTTAGATCCCTATGATGTTTGGACGTTTACCTGAGCCGTAGTGATGACATGAGTCCTGTGCTTCCCTCTGGTTTGCTGCAGTAAGCTTCTGGGTACACGTCTAGCTTCTGTGATCTGCCTTCCTAATTTCCCACAATATGCAATATTTTTATGGCTGACTGGCAACAACCGCTTCCTCACCTCTCATCCATCACGCCCCTTCTCTACCTACGCTACATTGATGACATCTTCATCATCTGGACCCATGGGAAGGAGACTCTAGAAAAATTCCACCACGATTTCAACAACTTCCACCCCACCATCAACCTCAGCCTGGACCAATCTACACAGGAGGTCCACTTTCTAGACACCACAGTGCAAATAAGTGATGGTCACATTAACACCACCCTATATCGAAAACCTACCGACCGCTATGCCTACCTTCATGCCTCCAGCTTCCATCCCGGGCACAACACACGATCCATTGTCTATAGCCAAGCACTGAGGTACAACCGCATCTGCTCTAACCCCTCAGACAGAGACCAACACCTACAAAATCTCCACCAAGCATTCTTAACACTACAATACCCGCACGAGGAAATTAGGAAACAGAGTTCCAAGACACAGACTGCTCCTTTCTCTTCCCATTCAACTGAGTTCATTTTTTTAGCCTCGCTTTGCTTTACGTTTCTCACTATCTATTGATTAACCTGTTTTCTGCATTTGAGAGTCTCACCTGCAACACTTTCAAGCTGCCAAAGACAAAAAAAGGTCAGGGAACAACAAATGCCAAAGAATTCTACTGCTACAGATGTAAGTTACAGATGATAAAATGTTCCTCTGCCGTATCTGCAAGCCCTGAAATTATTATTGGTAAAGAACAGAAAAGGCAGGCAGGGAAGTGTTCATTTACAGGGCCTTGTTATGTTGTGGACTTATCCTCAGAGGACACTCAATTTCACCTCCATTTCTACACAATAAGGGGCAACTCTTTCTAAGAAAGGACACTTATTTAAAACAAATTTTGCTTACAAGAAATATATCTAGATTACTAGTAACACCTTTGATTATTTTTTGGAAAGTTAGGAATCAAACTCTACAGAAGCTGATGGATTAGAGCAGAGGAGGTCAATAGGCAGACTGCGGGCCAAATACGGACTGCCAGACGTTTTTGAATGGACTCCAAAATCTTTTTTATTATTATCATCATTATTATTATTATTATTTTCTCTGGACCTTGACTATATCTTAACCAAGAAATTGGGACTGCGACAAAAAAATAATTGACCATCACTGGCTTAGACCAACAGACAGCTTCCTATTCATTTCTGACTTTTTCAAGAGCTGGTTTTAGACAATCTTTTCCAGAGGTGCAAATGTAATTTGATACAAATTAGGGAAACACTGAATAAATTCAGTATTACATAATTAGTAACCCTTGTGTAGGGTTATCATCAGTCTTAAGCTATGCATATGACTATGGTTTTCAGTAAAGATGTACTCAGATTTTGAATAAATTATCTTTACAAAAAGCATGATAAGAACCAAAGTATCTTTTAAGGAAAGATCTGTCTAAATTTCTCAGAAGAGACCTGTAGCGAGGCGGTGTGGCTCCCCTCCTCCACAGGGAGGGTTGAGCCCTGTCCATCTTCCCCCAGGGCGGAACTTCCGGGCGGAAGCCCCGCCCCTCAAAGGGTCAGGCGGCGACCTGGAAGTATAAAAGCCGGGCGCCAGCCTTCAGTTGGAGCTCAGCAGCCAGTGAGAGCAGACTTGCCGGACGACCCTCGTCGCTGGGAGGCTGTCGAGCTCCGAGACAGGGACCAGGCCTTGCCGGAACCGACCCGCAGCAACCACGAGCCTGAGCTGCGGGAACTACCGCCACTACCCAGCCCCAACTACGGCTTGGAGGAACTTTCAGACCGGACCTGGCCCAGCTACCCAGGAGTACCCCCGGATCTACCTAGCCCGGACTGGGAGGAACCCATGACGGTAGACGACTGCGCGACCAGTGTAGGGAGTGAAGGGGGATGGAAGTAGTCCGGGGGCGGCTGACCACAGTCAAGCCGCAGAAGGTCCCGCGAGCCGGATGGACCGTGGTGTGCGGTCAGACCCCCTGACGCGTTGTCAGTTGTTCGGTTAGGGATCCCACTCCGATCCTCTGTCGAGTGTTTCGGGCTGGATCCCCACTGACTGCCACTAGGCGGCGACGCGTACTAGGGCCCCGGCGTGAACGCAGAGGAGTGGTGGGCTGTGTCCCCCTGCCACCGTAGCCCGGCGTTGGCAGTATCCCTCTTGCCCCACAGCTACCGTGTTTGGCTGCTCTGCCCTGCCCACAGGGCCAGAGCCCCCTGCATGTGTGGTTGCTTGCCCTGCGCCCACAGGGCCAGAGCCCCTCTGATGTGTTGCTCTGCCCTGCCCACAGGCCAGAGCCCCTGACTGTGTGTTGCTCGGCCTGCCCCACAGGGCCAGAGCCTAGTGTACGGTGTTTGTGTGCCTTGCGCCGAACCAAAGGCTGGGCCCCTATTGACTCTGTCCCTGCTCTGCCCTGCCCCCAAAGGACCAGAGCCTAGTGTACTGTGTTTGGTGCCCCGCCCGATCCAAGGGCTGGGCCCCTATTGACTCTGTCCCTGCTCTGCCCTGCCCCAAAGGACCAGAGCCCAGTGTACTGTGTTTGGTGCCCTGCCCGATCATCTTTGTCTCGGCTCTGCCCTGCCCCAAAGGGGCCAGAGTCACCTGTTTGTTGCTCTGCCCCGCCCAAAGGGCCAGAGCCTAGTGTACTGTGTTTGGTGCCCGCCTGTATCCAAGGCAGGGCCCCCACTGACTTTGCTGTGTCCCAGTCCGCTCCACAGAGACCGAACGTCCGGACAGTGGACCGTGGGCCTGAGGGACAAGACCCGGTGAGAACAGGATGAGGCTGGTGTGGCTCCCCTCCTCCACAGGGAGGGTTGAGCCCCGGCTTCCCTCACCACAAGACCCAATTCCTGAACCATTGCACAGGGAGTTTTGTTACTTCCATAGGAAAAGGGTCATGCTCAAATGAGGATGTTTCATTTCAGATAGTTATAAGACGACTGTCAAGGAAATTTAACTTAAATTTTTAATAAGGGAAGGGGTAACTAATTTGTTATCTCCCTTTATCTTCTGTAAAAACATGATCAGATTCTGTATTATATAGCAAATTTATAAGTCAAAATTACTGAGAGTTACAATTAAAATTCTACAAACTCTGCTCACCTGAATTAGACCCCACATTGTTGAGGAACAGCACTTTGTGATTATAGACCAAAAAATAGTTTAAAAGAAGGTTGGCACACAAGGAAACCTGTGAGCCCCTTCTTGCCAATGAATGTGAAATATGGCCACTTTATTTTAGTGAGATTATGCCTAAGAAACTCCTTTTATCTTTATTAAATAATCTTCTAGATCATTTGTTTGGCAAAAAACATAGGAGTTTAACCACCTAAAATCTCCTAAATCAGAATGATTGATACAATGACATTTTAAGGATCTTAGCAACAGTGTTGAGAGCTGTAGCAACAAGTGAGAATACGATCAAAGCAGTGTGTGGAACCCAGTTACATCAGAATGGCAGTTAAGGGGAAGGTGTTTGGTTTTGAATGGGTGGCGGGGGGGGAAGAGCACGACTAGATTTCTGTGGGAGCTTGGTATGAAGAGTTAGGAACATGTATAAATTGAAGACTACTGTTTCTGTGTGAAAGCATAGCTGACATCTCACTCTGGTACCCAATACCTGTGTGGTAAGTTGCTTCAATTTCTGATTGCATTTCATTAGGGATCTTTAACTTGGTTTTGTAAAACAGTCAGTATAACTTGTTCTCTGACAGGTTGCAGATATTTGTTAAACTTGTGACAAGATTCCTATATACTCTGTAAATACCATGTAAGTTAAATTAAAAGGAGGCATACTTGCCAATGAAGTTATCTAACATGCTCCTTAACTATAAACAGTATAGGTTCATGATTTCAAATGGACAGGACTGTTTTAATTTGATCAGTTAATCATATTTATGTCCACTCATCCTGATTTTAATTCTATTGTATGTTACATGATAAAAATATTTTTGTAAGCAAGAAATAACTCAAAACCCTGGCATAGATTTAAAGAAGAGAGTCGTATATGGTAGAAATTAAAGCAAGGTAATGCCTCTTCATGAACTGGGTTTTGCTCATTGTTTGGTTTTGCTCAATACCAAAGGTAGGATAATGAGTACAAGTTAAAGTAAATGACTTTACAAAAATCATCAAGGTGGGAAAGAGACTGTATGAGAAAGTTACGAAATTCAATTCAGAAATTCAACTCAGAAAAGTACTAAGTTATTATAAAAAACTATTGTCTGCTCAAAGGTGATTTTAGATATTTCTATAGTGCTTATGCCTGTAGTAAAACTAAGCACAGTGAGTCTAAAACAGATAGGGATCTGCAAACCTTGTCACAAATTTCTCTGAAATTATTTGCAGATCATCTTTGGAAAATGTATTTTAAAATGTGCAATCCCATTTCCAACCACTGAAGCAGTCAAATTTCCTATCCTCATCCACTGTTAGGCTTCATCTAAGCTGCACGAAGAAGCACATGCTAGCCTCAGTTTTCTGTCACAGTTAGGGGTATTCATGTAATAACTCATTTGGGGCAGGGACAAGAGGAATAGTGTAAACAGGCAAACACAGTTCTATCACCATGTTATGGAACTGTGCTTCATCCTAGATCAAGACAGTAGTGGCTGATGTGGAAATAAGCAAGATAGGAAAGAACATAATACAAAAATAAGTGGACAGAAATCGTGAAGGGAATTCTAGGTTTATGGCAGTGGTATTACAGAATTTGTTAATTACTATAAACTAAAAAAACTGCACATCAAAGGATAAATCATCAGTGTATTTTGTATGAATTTAAAAATATTCAACTATGAACTAAAGTTACCTCTCGTAATTCTCCAATTCTACGAAGTGCTTTATCCTGGCTCTGGCTCAATATACCCTTAATAAAAAAAGAATAAGCAGAATATTTTTAAGTTAATTCAAATTTCTACATAAAGTATTCACACTGAAGCTACAGATACTTTACTTTAGTACAGGGGACTTCTGTTCTGCACGTCTCTTCCAAATCAAGCTGCCTCATTACCTTGCCTTGGCAAAGTATTAGTACAAAAGGGGTTACTAGCAAATTATAAAACAGAGCATTAAAATCCTTATGTCCTGATCCTGGCTGCGGCTACTAAAAAAAACAAAAACCCAAACCACACAGAAGTGTAGCAAGCATCCCCAACTGAAGAGACACAACTGAAAATATACAGCCTCTTTTTAGTCACCTGTAGCCTGTGGTTTCTATTTTTTTTTATGATCATTTGAATTTAACTTTTAACCTTACATTATGATATTTTCTCATTTGATTCTCTAGCTTTTCAGAATGCTCACTTACTTTATTTCCCCCAGGGAACACTGGCCTCTCATTTTTCCACTTTCTGTATGTTTTCTTACCCTTTTTTACATCCTCTGAGTCTTTCTCCAAGGGATTTCTTTAAGTTTACTTTTTGTCAAAGTTGTTCTTTGTTTTTTGTTTTTTTAATTACAGTTCCATGTGTTTAGCCACCCCTACACCTTCATAAGAGTATTTTTTCCCCATAGGACACAATGCCTTTTCATTTCTCCCCTGCTTTTCTTGTACGTGCTACATAGGTTTCAAAAAGCTGTGAATGCTACTTCATATGCAAGCAACAAAGGGGCTTTTAGAGTTCATTTACCTGGTATTCCTTTGCTATAGCAAATATAAGTGTGTGAAATAATTACTGTCCCCCTTCACACAGAAAATTATGGCAATACTAAATTAGAGTAATGAAATGGACATAAATTTTTAGATTTCATTGAAATCATTCTGGAAAGACTTTGCAAAGTGTTAACACTAGCACAGAATTTAGCAACAGGACATTGCAGAAATCAGGGGGACATGAGAGACTTTAGAGCCAAAGTAGCACATGACCAGAGCCAGAGGCACAAGCACTCTGCCTACAAGCACTCTGCCTACAACACTTTAAAGAAAAGGCGGTGGTGGTATATGTGATAGTGAAAGGAAAACTACAAAATTAAGTGATTCTGGAATCCATACTGCATATAAAATACACACAAGTACCATCTTATGTAGAAAATTTATTACAGACTATTCAATTTATTTAGCATGAGTTATTTTTTGCCTTTTTTTAAATAAAGAAGAGAATACATTCCAAACTGTTACAGAAGAAAAGATTGAACCACAAAAAAATCCCTAATTTGAAATCTTAGTATTAAAAATATTTTAGTGCTAGTGTGACTTATTTTTAAGATGCCAAAAGAAAAAGGAAAGTTTATTTTAAAATAAAGAGATTCATCTGCTTGGCTTCTTTTTCTTTAATTACTAGTACAAAACTTACGTATTTTACTATGCAATAGAAGAACATTTTAAAATTCAGAAACATGCTCGGGCAATACAGGAAAAATTGCACCTCTTCTTACCTGTAGCTTTTTCTTCTCTCTCTGGACAGTCTGATAGGCAGTGACCAGCTACAAATATACAAAGCAAACATATTGGTTAATTAAGTCCAGCTCTAACCAGAATTATCTAATTTGAAGTTAACTTGCTTAAACTATAAAGTTTTAACTAAATTCTCAAACTCCTCACTTCACCAGGCAGGCCCCTACAGATACCTTTTTCATGAACATTCTTCCTTTGGGTAGTACATACCAAAGCTCAGCAAGGGAATGTTTTCTAATAAAATATTTTCCCAATACCAAATATGTTTATGTTTCAAAGTCTGAATGGCAAAAACAAAACAGGAAGGTTACTCAGCATGCCATGTACTATTTGTCCCCTTAGAGAAAAGCCTTTAAGCACAGGTGATAAAATAAGTTTCATGCCGGCAGTCAAGAGGAGGAGGAGGAGTGGCTGAAAAGCTACACACCTGAAAAACTACCCTGTGCTTCTATGTACTCCTTTAAACCCCAGATAGCCTAAACTTCATTTTATAATATGAGGATGTACAAGACAGAATGTGTATAATCCTTATAAAGAGAGGCTCCTGAAGCACTGAACTTCTTCCCATTAGCCTCACACACACCCAGCAGAATTGGTGGACAAAAAGATTGTAAATGGACAAAGTTCTCATTGTAAATTGACAAAGACTTCATGAATAATAGCACAACTCAGTTTAATTAAACTCTGGGGATGTTCCCCTACCATTTGCAAAGCTGGCAGGCCTACAATATTATAATGGCGCTTGGTGCCAGAGCACAAACTTTTGAAACTAGTTAAGCAGTACTCTGTTTAGCCAAAACTTTGCGTGTATCCAGAGATCTGAGATGCCACATGAAATACTAATATACTATGCTGGAGAAAATGTGGGGCAATTAGCAATTTTAAGCACATGTGATAGTCCTGTCTAAGGGGGAAAAAATAAACAAACAAACAAACAACTCTTCGGACAGAAGAGAACAATCAATAATATTTTAAAAGCGCATTTAGTTATGACAACAGCCATTCAAGGATTTTGTGGGAACATGTAGCTCACGAAGCTCCCCTTTTAAATTATTTATCACTAGAAGCACAAAAATAATTATTGCAGCTGCATGGAAAGCCCAGTGTACATTCTTGAACAACAAAACAGTTTCAGGAAGAAAAGGAAATCTGTTCCATAGAATAAACTAATAGATTTTTAGAGCGAATTAGGAACTAATTAATAGACCACACTCAAAATCAGGACACTGAAGAAAACCTTCTCTTTAGTAACACTTTCTTTAGAGTTGTACAAAAATCACTCGGTTTACATAGGTACAGTTTAGTTTATTGTATATTAACACAGTGAATACTGCAGTGACCAGCTAGAAAACACTGAAAAGTATAAAATTGTGCCTTCAGATTCTTAGTGAAAGGAGAGAAAATGAATTTATCCAATTTGTTTTGTTCATTCTAATTGTAATCTATTTGGTCAATAAGGTTAAGAGACTAGGATGTCTCCTGCACACACACACGAAACAATAAAAATAAAGATATGCACAGATTTTTACTCCCTTCATTGTCACATCAGGAGCCAGATTTGCATAGGAATTTCTATATTCACATGCAGAGTATATTCAGAGAACCATAAAGACTTTTGCAATGTTCAATTCCAAATTAAAAAATGTATTTAAAGAAAAAATGGGGAAGGATGGCTTTTCAGAGCAACATTAGAAAACGAAGGTGATCAATTTTCATTGAAAACTGTGACATCTATGGTCCTTGAATATAAACAAGAGAAATTTTGTTTGCTTTTAAGTAGAAATTTGTAGGGTGTGATTTAAAATGAAAGACCAATGGAGGCAAAATAGAAACAAACATTTGTATGTTGTACATGGAATACATCAATCAGAACATGTAAACATACATTTTTGTACTTTGCCTCTGAATGCTCTTCTTGAGAAGTACAATCTACTGCCATGCAACCGCATCCCATGCTAAACTCACTGTGAAACACTATTACAATTGCAGATTTGAGCAATATTTCAATTATATTCAACATGATATTTAGCTCAGGAAACCTTTCACAAGTATGTTTTTCTTATAACTCAAGAGACCCCAACTAATCCAGCTCAGTTGGTAGTAATATGGTTTTGTTTGTAAACAAGAGAAGTTAAATATTTCAGTGTTCTACAGATTACCAAAATTAAAACAATTCAACTAGAAATACAAATTCATCTAGAAATAAAAAAAAATATACATTTCAAGTTACTAGCCACTAATTCAGACCCTGGTCCCAAATACACAGCTATTGAATAGTGAACTGATAATTTTCTTCCACTTTTTCAGCCTGTCACTCCTGCCTCCTTTTCACTCTCTTTTCTTCCCTCTCACTTTCAGGAAAGTCAAACATTTACTTACCTCAGAATATTTTCCTCTGTAGTTGCCTAAACTACGTTCCATTCTACGCAATCGTTGTAAAAGCTGTTCTTTGCTGAGACTGTCCATGTTTCCCAGTGACTCTTCTGCCTCACTTTCAACATCAGATGGTGGATCAAATGTGGGACCAGGTGTGTCAAAGTCCAGTCGATTTAATGACTCCCTCGAAGAAGTTCGTACCAGGGACTCTTTAGAAGAAGAGCGGAACAGGGATTCTTTTACTGGACTTCGAAATAAAGATTCCATTGAAGGAACCCGGAGTTGAAGTTTCTGTGCAAAAGTCTGAGTGTCACTTAACTGCAAAAATATAAGGGAATTGATTACTTTGTCACTTCAATAAATCAGATCAATAAAAATACAGGTACATATACACACTAAAATACTATCTTCATAGTGATTTTTCTTTTTCTTTGAAACAAAACTACCTATCTAGTGAAACAGTTTGAAATAAGCCTCTGTACTTAACTCCATGGTAAAGAATTTAACTTAATAGCATCCTAGCAATAATTTAAACAGGTTTTCTAATTATCATTAATTTGTTTTTTTAAAAAGCAGCTAACAACAAAAATCTAATTGTTGCATAAATATCATGTTTGCTCCTAAGTTACAAAAGAAACAGATATTGTTAAACAGAAGCCAATATTTTACAACAGCTTTATAAGTCATTAAACGTATTTCAAAGATATTGAAGTATGTTTCCTATGACCTACATAGCAAGTTTATTATACAAGTACTTCTACAGTAAATAAGCGTAGTGTTTACTCCAGGGGCTCTCAAACTGGGGGTCAAGACCCCTCAGGGGGTCGTGAGGTTATTACATGGGAGGGGGGTTCATGAGCTATCAACCTGCATCCCAATCCTGCTTTGCCTCCAGCATTTATAATGGTGTTAAATATATTTTAAAATGTTTTTAATTGGGGGGGGGGGGCTTAGACTCAGAGGCTTGCTATGTGAAAAGAGGTCACCAGTAAAAAAGTTTGAGAACCATGGGTTAACTCTCTGATAGTCTTAACTCTTTATACTCACTTCAGATACTTAGTTCTAATATAGAACTTTCCACAGCAAAAGTGTACAGTTACTGAATTATACAAATGAAGTTCTATAATGGTACTGAACATATCCTGCACACTCAAGTGTGCAGTACTCTACCACAATTCTTTTTAACCCTACCAAAACTTTTTCTTTCAGTAGAAGCAGCAAAGAGTCCATGCTCCAATAAGTCTGTTAATCTATAAGGTGCCACAGGACTCTTTGCTGCTTTTACAGATCCAGACTAACACGGCTACCCCTCTGATACTCTTCCAGTAGAAACTCACTTTGCACCCATGCAACACAATCTGTTTTTACAAAAGCCTGAAAGTAATACCCAGTTACACTGAACTAGCCATGCTATTTGGGGTAAGACTGGGGGCCTACCCACGTCACCATATTTTACTAAAATGGCCCATTGGAAAGGAAAGAGGGGTTTATGCAGCTTCAGACATCTAAATCTCCATTTCCCACAAAATTACCATTTATTAATAGCAATCCAACAGATTAAGCTGCCCAGTCTTAACGGGCAATCACTGAACTGTGTAACTTATACATCAAAGTATTTGGCCACTTCTACTCTAATATTGAGTCACGTGAATGTATCAATATAGGCTAAATTAGTCAACAGCATTTTTAATGAAATTAAAATGCTACAGAAAAAAGTACCTGAGGGGAAGGTGGTTCACTTCCATTGCTGTCTGTGGATTTGGGGGTTGTTTGTTTAGATACATTCTATGGTGGAAGAAAATAAAAATATTACAAGAAAAGGAACACATTATAAAGCACAAAGAAACCCACTTGTTACAAACAGCATCCGTGTTCTGTGGCTTTGTAAATATTTTTAGTAAACATAATTAGTACTTTTTCTTTTTTTAAATGCCTTCATGCAAACTGCAACTAGTATGCTAAGTTTTGAAAAAACAAATTGCTGCAATATATAGAACTACAAGCTGCTGTGGGTGCACTGATTAATACACTGAGAACTTCAAATGCCAACATCTCTTCTTAAATTACTCACAGGGATTACATTTGTAATATTTATTCATTAACAAAGGTATCAAAAACAAATGGAAATGATAGCAGGAAAAGTGTGATGACTGGTAACAAGTATTACACTATTACCACATGGATTGTAAGCAATTACCCGTATTACCATCCCTTGTAGTCATAAACTTCTGAGTGTATTGATAAGCACAGAGAAAGAAATGACACTTTCAGAAAAGTTATGGTATGCAAAACTTTTTAAAGTAAACATTCCTCCTCCACTTCCAAATGAAAAGTCAACAGAAAGCAATTTTTTAAATTATTTTTTATTAAAGAATTTAGAGATTATTTCCTTTTCTTCCCTCTCTGTTTACATGAGTTCAGCAGCTTCTGGACCTGAATAAATTCAAATACTTCATTGGTATTCAAACCAATGCAGGTTGAAGTGGTAAACATGCTAAAACCTGGAAGAGAGGATCTTTCAGGCTAAGAACTGCAATGTATCTAAACCAAGCCAAAAAAATAAGAATTACATTATAATGGAAACATTATAATTATATAAAAAGGATTTTTAAATCAAGGCATGCCAAGTTAATTTAACACAAACATTTGTACATAAGCCATTGCATGCAAGACATGTGCAGTTAAAGTATTCAGACATTACTACAATTGCAAATGTCATGGGTTTAACACAGTATGTCTACAATGAAATTATATTGTATATATTTACTGTAAAAACTAAAAGGAGGAGCACGGGAAAGAGGAATTGTACTCCTATGAGCTAAAAAGGGCTTCCGATGGATTCAGAAGGGATGGACGGACTTAGGATGCCAAGGAAAAAGGGAATCCAGAACAGACAAGAAAGCCTGAGAGGGATACACATTGTACATCCAAACTGACACTGAGTGAAATGAGCAATAAAAAGCCACATAGAAAGTCTGTTTAGTTTTGAAAGTTGTATTCTGTCTACACTGAGGACAAAACCTGTGCACTACTTAAGAGGACTGCACCGCTAAAGGAAATACCAAGTTTCTTGGGACAACTATTGCTTCCCTACAGTCCCTATGTATTCTACTTATGGGGCTTTCATAGTTTTCAATCGGTTTTACTCACAACTGCCCTGGCCAGGGCTTTGGAGCTAGGCTCCAGCTACAGGCAAAAACCTGCAGCTCCACTGCTTCGGAGCCGCTCCGCGCTCCAGCTCTGGGCTCTGCTCCAAAGCCCTGGCCCTGGCTCTCAATTTTCACTTTCCATCTTAGAAAGCTAGTAATTAGGGAGAGCTTAATAAAAATATAAACTTCTGATTCATCATTTGTGCAGTACCAATACTATGCTCAGTTCTGTACTGCACATAAAGGGAAGACAATTCCTGCTGCAATGAATTTACAGGCTTAGGGCTTGTCTGCAGTTGACACATTAAAATGGCACAGCTGCAGCTGTGCTGCTGTATTGCTTCAGTGTAGACACTACAGAGATGGGAGGGGTTTCCTAGTTGACATAGTTAATTCACCTCCCCGAAAAGCAGTAGCTAGGTTGATGGAAGAATTCTTGTGTCAACCTAGCATTATCTATTCTGGGGGTTAGGGCATTTTAACTATATCACTTTGGGGTGTGGACATTTCACACCCATGCCCAACATAGCTGGGTCAACTTAAGTTCTGAGTGTAGACCTGGGCTAAGTAAGCAACACACATCAGATACAAGATGCACCTGGTGGCCATATCATTGATTTAGCACAGAGCTGTGAAGGTTTTATATGTCTGTTTCATAAACAAGTATGGTAACATTTTTTAGACTGAAAGACTGAAGCAACAGTATTTACTAGTTTCAATCAGGTATTTATATTTGTTAAAAACATATGAACTGACACGAGAACAGCATCTATAAAGATTATTGTGAAATGTATTTTGGTTTCAACTTTGAAACTACATCACCACTGTGACCCTAAGAGCATGCCAATGCCAGAAGGGAAAGGGTTCACTGCTATCTGGCACAGAGGCTCAGCTGGCCTGACTAGCTCAGCATACCCCAACTCACTGCTGTCATAATCTGTATCTAAAAGGTGTCATGTAAGGTATCACATGCGAACTTGTAACACACTAGTCATTAACATTATGAGTGGTGTATTTACATGTGATATTAAAGATTATAACTATATACTGAAAATACGTTCTTAAAATGTATTTGGCAGGTGGGGCTTAAAGCACCTCTCCCTAAACAAAGGAATGTGGTTCTGCCCACTTGAAAGTGTCTCCAATGTAAATTCAGCAAAGAGAGACAACAGAAGTACATAATAGGTAAGCAAAGCCATCAAACTAGCAAGTTAGGGAGACAACCACTTAACTATCACAACAGGTAGACTACAAAATTTAACATGGCATCAGCTCCTTGGTGGGCAGCAAGCTGAGCTCTCAGGAGGTCTTTCTGACTTTGAAACCAAAGAAATTTTAAAAATATAAACAGAAAAATCTATTTTGGCATCCTTCACCTGAGGAGATAAAGAAACCGTGTGCTTTGGGCTCTCTGGTGGAGCCTGGCTAAGAACTGGCCAGCCACACTGGAAGAATGACTATGGTGAGAAAACAAAAGACTCTAGTTTGTTAAATTAGGTTTTAGCCTTAGGGTATGTCTACACTACGGGATTATTCCGATTTTACACAAACCGGTTTTGTAAAACAGATTGTATAAAGTCGAGTGCACGTGGGCACACTAAGCACATTAATTCGGCGGTGTGCGTCCATGTACAGAGGCTAGAGTTGATT
>NC_133770.1:91354900-91401073 GCF_003597395.2 Chelonoidis abingdonii | reverse complement strand
GTCACAATGGTGCACTGTGGGATACCGCCCGGAGGCCAATACTGTTGATTTGCGGCCACACTAACCCTAATCCGATATGGTAATACTGATTTCAGCATTACTCCTCTCGTTGGGGAGGACTACAGAAACTGGTTTAAAGAGCCCTTTATATCAATATAAAGGGCCTCATTATGTGGACGGGTGCAGCGTTAAATCGGTTTAACGCTGCTAAAATCGGTTTAAACGTGTAGTGTAGACCAGGCCTTAGATGCATACTTTTATTTTTGTTTGTAACCATTTTTATTCCAATTTCTTCTATTTGGTACCACTTAATTATCTGTTCTTTCTTAATAAACTTAATCGTGTTTTATTACAAAACCATCTCAGTGCAGCATTTCAAACTGAAGAATAAAATCCTCAGCCAAACCAACAGGCGGGTGCTGTGTACTGTTTTTTTAAAGAAGCAGTGAACTTCATACAGCTTTGTGAGTACTACAGTGGGAGGGGTGGAGCACTGCAAAGGATATAGTTTTGGGAAGACTTGGGACTGCAAGGGCTGTTGGTATCACCCTGCAAGGAGAAACCAGGCTGGCAGAAGCCAAGGTGAGGTCACTGTACTGTAAGCAGGCTGCTGGTGCCAGGGCTGCGCCAAAGCTGTCAAGCATAGAAACACCCGCGGTGTTAGGTGAACCCCAGAAGCATCACAACAGGCTAGCCCCCATCACAGTATACAATTAACAATTTAATGTTAATTATGTCAAATTTTTTATAGGTTGTCCTAATGTACAGACACACACACACACCCCTCAAAGAATATACAGCAAATTATTGTTTTGTAGTGAAAGGAAATAATGTTATTTAATTTTATGTACCACCTAAGGACTAAAAATAGACCACTACACACAGTGCCATGTTACAATAATTTAAATACATTATGTTCTGAGGTACATACATTATGTTCTGAGGGTCATATCTTAATATCTCTAAAGTGCATTGTAATCCTTGGATGGAAGGTGCTATGTCAAAACTTTGCTCTTTGGTAAGTCACAAGCTTAACATTCTTTAATGCCAGTGGAGTTCAACACTTTATGTTTATTAAAACTAGAACCAAGGAGGATCTGTTGACATTTCTATAGGCTTGAACTTAGTGCAGGTGAGGTCAGGCTTCCTGCAGGCCACGGAAGAAGCACCACATCGTTCCCTGGACTTCTAGCACTGAGTGAAGTTCTGAATCAAGATTACTTTGATTACTGCTACTGCTGCTTCAGGCTCTGATAGCAAATAACCCCAGCTCCCCTCACATTATTCACTCCTATAGTGACTCAAACACCATCAGGCAGGAGCAAAGAAACCCTGACCCATGCATCTTCAGGCAAGTAATGAGGAAGAATATGAGGAAGCTGTAAGCAGCAGTAATAATGCAAGTAGCCTGTCTCAGCACTTAATATGCCAGGGTTCTCTCCCACTGATCCATAGCAAGCATGACATCGCCAAACCAGGCTGTGTGTGGAGACCTTATTAACCCAAAAACGAGGTCATCTTTATTAGTGCAGATTAGTCAGGTTCCACTGTATATAAATGAGGGGTCAGATTGATCGGATATATCCTAATGGAACTTCTCTGGTGCCCCCAACCCAATCAGGTCTCTCTCCACGCACACAGAAAAAATAAATTCTCAGTTTCTCTCTAAGTTTCTAGAGAGATAATGTCCTGAGTGTGATCTGATGGACCGCAGCCTGTCTCAGTCCATAGACAGCCTGAAAATATAGCTCTGAGAGGTGTGAACTGATCCATATACCTCAATGGAGGGGTAAATTTGAAAAAGTTTAGGTAGTTTAAGTGTCTAAATTGTTAGCTATCTTATTACCAGTCATTTTTTCAGAAAAATCCAGCTATTTGGGAATTGTGTGTAAATTTTGAAATTGAGGGAGTAGGCTAGGAAGCGGTTAGTGTACATTCCCCCCCCCCACACACACACACAATCTGACTTCTCATATACACAAGAATTCCACCTGAGAATATTTCACCTTGAACAGCTTTCTCAGAATCAACAGAACATGAGGAATAAAAGAGTTCTCTCTAATTCAGAGCTACCAGACTATCACAGCTTCCCCACTATACTCCAGTTTTCTATACCAGATGCACCTTTTAAATAGCCTTAAAAATTCCAAACACTCTCCTTTCATTTTTTATTTAACCTAGGAAGTTGAGCTCCAATTTAACATTTAGTTTCCAGTGTCCTGAACTCATCTAAATAAATATTTCTTATTTAAACCTGTTAATTTTGTCCCTACCGTTCCCTATATCAAAGGGAGTCACGAAAAACTGTTCTCATGATCACCTCCTCTCCCTCCACGGACACACTGTATTTTTAGAAAAGGATTAAGTAAAAAGTGGCAGAGCCACAGACGAAGCATTATTAAAAACAATGGCAATACTCATTAATGCTAAACCTCACATGATCTTTTTTTGAGGGGGAGAGCGGGGGGGGAAATTTGTGCAGCTAGGGGTCCCAGGGAGAGCATGTACAGCCATCACTTCAGCATACACAGAAATATATGCTCCAAAATGAAGCCCATCTAGGATACTACATAGTGTGCTGTTTTTCAGTGCACAACAGTCTATGGCTGGAAGCACAAATGAATAAAGAATCTAATTATAACTGCAGAGTTTAGGTATGCAGAAAGTATCTAAACTGGAACATGGCCCAGAGTTGAACATGGCCAGGGGAGTGAGGTACTGATCAAGTTCCATGGGATCTCTAATGTTAGTTGGTTAGCACCTCTGGTTTATATCTCAGCAGAAACAGGGCACCCCTCCAGCATCTCACTGTCCTCTTAGCACCATAGTAAAGGACTGATTTAGTACTAACACTGAGGGAACTACTCCACGTACTAAATCAATATAGCACTCAAATACCTGTAAAGCTTCCAAGGACAACCTCCAGTCCAGTCCTGCTTAACTTGCAAGATAGGATCAAAAGCACAAAGTGGTATGGCTGCAGGTCACATCCCAATTCTTTTCCTATACTTTATTCTCCCCTAACACTTTCTGTGACTTCTTATATTTCTTTTCCCCTCTATATGGGGAACAAAAAGCAGCCACTTCAGTGGATGCTAAGTGTAAATATTGAAGAATGGGGAGACCATAGCCCCTTGAAAATGTTATATTTTCCAGTGACTATGCATCCAGAACTGTCGTAACACTGGAGCATAGAAGGCAGTCATTCTTCTGATTTTGAGGGAACAGAAGTACGTGAAACAGTCAAAAGAAGAGGGATGTGTGAAAGGAAACCTTGGTTCAGGTTGGAAATAGCATTCCTTGGTGTGTTTGTTCTTCCCTCTCCACTCTTCTTGTTCTTGCTTTTCACCCAGCTCCAAGACTGGAAACATTTTACAATGCACAAGACAATGGAGTATCCATTTGAAAAAGTAAGAATTAAGTGTATTTGCCCGAGCGATAGCACACTATTGCACTAACAGCCATGCCACGAGTTAGGCATGGCTGAATTTGTATGTATGAAAACAGTTTTCTGCTACCATTACACTGTATATATTCGATCATAAGCCAGTTCATTTATAAGCCAACATCCCCCCCCGCCAAGATAGATAAGTAAAAATGGAAAGAAATGTATAACCCATTCATAAGCCGACCCTATAATTCAGGGGTCAGCAAACTTTGGTTCCTGGGCCATCAGGATAAGCCGCTGGTGGGCCAAGATGGTTCGTTTATCTGGAGCGTCTGCAGGCACAGAGATAAACCTAAGTAAACAAACTGTCCCAGTGCACCAGCTGCTTACTCTGACGGGCTGGGACAGCAACTGGCGGGGAGATTTGGTTGGGGGAGAAGCTGGGAGTCAGTGGAGTAACCCCTGTGACCACCCCCCACATGACCCCAGACCTCACCCGAGATCCCCACACTCTCCCCATCCCATTCCTTCCCACCTTATGTGGGGAGGGCCAGGGGAAGATGTCTCTGGCCTGGCTGGAGCTGCTCCAGCAGGCCAGATCAGGCATCGCGGCCGCAGCCTGCTCCGGTGGGCCAGATCAGGCATCTCAGCCACAGCATGTTCCAGCGCGATCGGCTGGGCAGCACAGCCGCAGCGTGCTCTGGGGGACAGGGCTCAGTGGCATGGCTGTAGCCTATCAGCCCTGGAGCTACAGCTACTTCGGAGGCTGGGGATGAGAGCAGCATGGCCAGAAGTCGAGAGACTCTGGCCCCATCTCCTCTCTTCTGGCTCTGCTGGCAGTGCTGCTTCTCCTTACTCCCTCTTTTAGGGGAAGAGGCTTTGTCCCACCTCTCCCTCTCTATACCCATTCATAAGCCAACCCGCTTCTCTGGTGCTCCCCTTTTTTACTAAAAAAATTCAGCTTATGAACCAGTACATACGGTATATAGTAATATATGCTGCAAATAGCATACTTTTTAAAGTTCTTTTTCAGAAAAAGCACCACCATCAATGTTTATCATACCCATTTTCCTTCAAATATCCAAAGACAGACATTAAAAACTAGTAGAAAGACTTACAGCAGAATTTATGGATTGCAGGCAAGGAACCTAGAAACCTATGTGGCAATTGTTTGTTGAAAGTTTGGGAAGAATGCATTTTCCTGTGTAACAGAACAATGTTAATTTTTTGTGTTAAAATAAGTTCACATCACACAGCTCACCAGCCACTAGCTATCAGGTATTACCCCTGAATTTTAGTGCAGGGTTAGCAAGAGGGTAGTCAAGATGCCTTTGTGAGACTATAAGCCATAAGCAGCACTAATTTTGCCTTCTAGAATTAACAGTATTCTCCTCCCCCTGCTAAAGGCATCACTGAAAAGGGCAGGAGGACTCACCACACTGTCACTCTGTGGTTTAGGTCGTTTGGGATCCAAAGCAAAGATAGTATACTCAGAGAGAAAAGCAGGCTCTGCTATCATCCCGGCTAGCAGCTGTGTCATTCAATGCAAAAAGCAAGGAGATGAAAAACAAGTAATGAGAAAGGGGGAAAAAAAAATAAAAAAAAATCAAAGAATGTTGCAAACTTTTATCTCATCATCACAGTGCTAAAAGGGTCTACAAAAAGATACAATATGGTACACGTAACCCACTGAGGAATACAAAGCAAGAAGAGAAATACATTAAATCATTCATTGTCATAACAGCCAAGATTTATTATATTGATTATTTGGAGAGGAAAAAGTGATAGCAAAAGTGTGCCCTAATTTAGCCTTGCATGAGCAAGTACTATTTTGCATTGACCCTATAGTTTTATTTATAAACATCTACGAAACAAGTATCTTGTCCTGATATGTTAATTAGCTTATGACATAATATATTTATATTGAAATGTAACATTGGTACTTTCATATCTACTCTAATACAATTATTAATATAAACTATGTACTTCTGAATATTTATCTTTCCACTAAGATTCATTAATTAGATTGCAAAAAGTCCTTAAACTCTGAAATGCTAAATTATTTAGGATGTGCTCAAAATTGTACTTTAGCTATCACCTCCATAAATAATAATTGGAATCATTAGGAGTTACAAAATGATACAAGAAATTGCTAACTCAACTGGTAGTGTTTACATTTAAAATATTTGAATCAGCTTAGGAGATGAGCTTGTAAACTCACAGAAAGTAAAAGCATCCATGAAGAGAGACTGTGGAATAACAATTCAAATCCGTTATTATGAATTCAAGCGTGTTTTATTGTTTAATGTTGTTAGAATGATGTAACATGTTTCAATACATTGCTATAATTAATATATATTAATATATGTGTGTTAATATATTTCAGACTTTTGCTGACATTCAGAAACCAAAGACCAGGTTATCTTATTGCCTAACATGTTGATCAATTCAGAAATTCTAGACTTGAGTAATCTGCTGAGTGAATCACTTAAAGCACTTTTCATTTGCAACTGGTTCAGAAGGAAACCATTTCTCGATTTCAAGGTCCTAAGTATTATGTCTAGGGAGAGACACCATTGCAAAATGATTAGGTTCCTGATCTTTTTTAAATGGATACATAAAGCTTCCTGTTACTATGTTTATAACTGAAATTAGGACACAATTTGATCTATGGGAAGATTTAGAACAACACATACATAATGATTTATAATTACTGTTTATTACAGAAAATGGATGACGTGCTTACTATTGCATTAATAAGTGCACCTAGTGGTCTCTGGATATTACAACATGAATCAGGGCTAGGAAAATAATTTCAAGAGGCTTAGTTCTTATTTCTTCCCATCCCTTGGCTCTGTTATTTAAGGCAAATATTTGCAACAGAAATATAAATGAGAGCCTCAACAGATTCCAGTATGTGCGTGTCTAAGTACATGCCTATTTCATCAAAAAGATCAGCAACCAGACTATTTGCTGGAGAATTCCTCCAGAAATTGAGTCAGGGAGGGAGGAAGAGAAGAATCCTTAACTCTGCCCTGAGGCCCCTCTTCAACACCAGAACCACTACCTAAATCTCTTTGTTGGAGTAGCCTCCATGCTCCCCTGGCTCCGATTAAGCAAGAGGAATAGCCAACAGATCTGCTTCAGTGAAGCTGGACTCTGCAACACGTGCCCATCTGCTTTAATCACACACAAATCTGAGCACCTGAGCCCTGAACGCTGGTCCTCCAAAAAACCCTAAAGCTAAAGAAGATTCCTCCCATCCAGTAGATGCATTACCCTCTCAGTAAATCAGCCAACAGAGAGCAAAATAATAATAATAATAAAAAAAAATCACACATATAGTTCACGATACCACTCTCTATATAGCAGAACCTCACTGGTTCTACTATAACAAGATCTTCTGCAGCCAGGTAGGCGACACCGGGATTCAGCACTTAGAAAATTGTAAATTGCTGCTATTACCAATGCCTCAGTGGGGTTTCATTCTGAAACCACTATGTTGCTTAGTTCTACTTCTCAGAACTATGCTGTAAATGTTTAACTTCAGTAAAGGCTTCAACTGTACCAATGTCGGCCACACTTGAGATGTAATTCAAGCACAGTAGAATATAGAATAAATATTATCTCTAGCAACCTACTGGATGATTTATCAAGGACTGTCTTGGACATGAGATACCCTTATTGTAAAGTTCACATGCTGAAAACAGTAAATTACAGGGAAAAGACTCTCAAAGTGCACAGTTTTTACAGCAGAAGGGCCAGAAGGACACAAACAATTGTAAGCACAATCTAATACCCATTCATTCAGCTAAATACACTTGTGCATTTGAGAGAGTTGCTAGGGGACACTTTCAAATGTAAACTTATTAAAGTGTGAAAAATCCATCTTTCATCTCTTTTTTTGTTGATCTTCCCTTTCTAGGGGAGGAGAAAAGGGTACATTAAACGAAAATGTTCATGAGTGAGATTTTACACAAGCAAAAAGCATAAAATTCTAAGTTACAGTTCCCACAGCCCTCATAACTTTGGTGATAATTCTTCTGGTTTATAGGTGCAAAAAGAGCAATGGCAAACATTACATATGCACAAGTGGCCAACTTACAATAGTTGTGGGAACCATAACTGAGTTTTACGGTTTCATGACTTTGGGGTGTGTAAAATCTCAACCATCAATGTTTCACTAACAGTTTTTTCTATTTATTTGTGTAAATAACTAGCAGAGCTAAAACTATCAAAGAAAAAAGTGACTTTACACTAGTTCTCTTTTGTGCTTATACAAGATCAGCTAAGACAATGAAATGCAAAATTGTAAAACTTGTAAGTAGAAAGCAGTAACTGCCAATAATTAAAGATTTATGAAGATTTCCAAAATGAAATGTATATTAACTGTAGCTCAGTTGATTTAGTATATTTTAAAATGTGACTAGTTTGATTTTACATTGTCAAGAATTTCTGGAATCAGATAGTTCTGAATAATGACTGCACAGTAATGGTATATTAGGTGTTTGTGTCTCACAAGACTAAATAGTTAAATTCAACCATGACATTATTTAGTAATCTTATTTCCACAGAATCAAAGAACCATCAAATCTAACTCCCTGCTAAGACGCAGGATTTGTTGAGTCAACTATTCAAAACAGACTGCTATCCAGCCTTTCTGAAAATCTCCAGTGAGGGAACTTCCATGACTTCCCCAGCCAGTTTGTTTCATTGTCCTACTGCTCTTAGTTAGGAAATTTTTCCTGAGATTTAATCTAAATCTTGTATGCTGTAATTTGAACCCACTGCCTCTTGTACTGCCCTCTGTGGTAAGAGAGAACAATTTTACAGTCTTTTTTATAGCAACCTTTCAAGTATTTGAAGACTGCTATCAAGCCTTTGCTCATATGGCTTGCAATCCATCCCTTTGATCATCTTTGTCCCTTACCAGTGGATTTTTTAGTTTCTCCAAATCTTTTCTATACAGCAGTGACCAAAACTGGACACAGTACTCCAGCTGAGCCCTAACCAGCGCTGAGTTGAGAGGTACTATTATCTTCCATGACTTGCATGCTATGCCTCTGTTAGTGCAACCAAAAAATGCCTTTAGGTTTTTTTGCAACAGAATTGCATTGTTGACTCACGTGGTGTGAGCCACCATTACTCCCAGACCCTTCTCAGCAGTGCTGCTGCCACCCCAGTTATCCCCCATTCTGTATTTATGCATTTGTTCTTTTTCCCCCCAAGTGTAGCACCTTACATTTGCCTTTCTTGAATTTCATTTTGTCGTCTATATCAGTTGTTTTCAAACTGTGTGTCACGATCCAGTACTGAGTCACAGAACGTAAGGCATTGGGTCGCGCCAGCTCTGGTCAGCACCGCTGACCAGGCCATTAAAAGTCCCATTAGCGGTGCTGCCTGGTTAAGGCAGGCTAGTTCCTAACTCTTCTGACATCACACTGTGCCTCAGAAGCAGCCAGCATGTCTGGCTCCTAGGTGGAGGGACCTCGGGGCTCTGCATGCTGCCCTGCCCCAAGCTGGGGTGGGGCGGTGCCTGTGGGCGAGAGGTGCATGGAGCTGCTTGCGTGCCTCCACCTAGGAGCCAGACCTGGTGCCTTAGCACCCCCGCTGCGCCACTGACCGGGAGCTAGAAAAGGAAAGCTGCTAAGCACAAGGAAATCACAATTTCTAGTCTGTGCTCTTTCACTGACATTAATAATTCTGTGCACACTTCATTGTTATTACCAACCAAGGCCACGTTAGACGACAGGGTAATTTAAAGGTTGAACACAGTCATTTTGTCAGAGCTGAAAATAGAATCCAGGGACCACAAAATGTGCTGCACCTCTCAAAGTGTGGCACAGAAAGTATAGTCATAGGGGGTATGCAAAGATGGTTTTAAGTTAACTTTCTACCATCCACATTCTAGGCTGCTCTATGGGCTGGTGCAGCCCTACAGGCTGCTCTAACTTACTAACGCCTTACCTTCACCCTATAGTCTTCTCTGAAGACCAGAACTGCCAGAGTGCAGAGCATCTTGACCAACCCCCATCCTGCCCCTGACATGCCATAACCCTAGCACTCCTTATGCCAGGGCTGTGAGGAGGGATACCACAGGGTCATGTGCACCAGCTCTATGTTACCCCTGCACTGGGACAATTCCCTACGGTGCTATGCCTTTTTATGCTGTTCCAGCAGCATAAAGAAAAATCAAGTTAGAAACTGACTTAAATTCCACTTACCCACACTGCCTTTCAGAATGTGCCAAGTCTAAGTGCTTGATTGTGCATGATGTCTAATCACTAGACCACACCCCCACCAAAAACAAGAACAGAACTCAAAATTCCTGATTACCTGCATTCCCCTGCTGTCGAGCAAATAGTTGTGTCAATCACCAGTATATTGTGTGTCATGTATTCATTTGCATTGTGGTAGCGCTTAGAGGCCCTCATCGTGGATCAGGAAACAATTGTGCTAGACACTATACAAACAGAACAAAGAGACAGATGGGCTTACAGTCTAAGGCTATGTCTACACTAGACAACTTACAGTGACCCAGCTGTACCAATACAGTTGTGCCACTGTAAGATCTCTAATGCAGCTGTTCTATGCTAATGGAGAGAGCTCTCCCATTGACATAGTTAATCCACCCTCAACAAGTGGCAGTAGCTATGTGGTGGAAGAAGCTCTTCCACCTAGTCCTAGTCCACACCAGCACTTACGCTGGTATAACTTATGTTGCTCAGGGGAGTGTTTTATTCATATCCGTGAGCAACACAAGTTATATCAACATAAGTAGTAGTGTAAACATAGCCTAAGTATAAAATATCTTCTTATAGTAGCTGATCCACAAAGAGACAAAAGCTGACTACTGCTATTAGTTCCTCCTTTACTTCAAGTGGTAGAGATGTCAGCTGTGGATCTACAGGTTTGGGGTTACAATGCTGATAATGGATCCATGGAGGATGTTAATATGATTCTACATTAAAAAATGTGTTCACTTATCTTTTTACAAAAGCAAGGAAATTAAATACAAAAAGCTATATTAAAAGAATGTTACAGTCAGAAAGTCAATTGCTCAACAGTTAGGAAATGCCAGAAAGTAGGCTGCCCAGGTGAACCATAATTCAGTCACTATGTATTATGAAAAAGTCTTTAACAACATGATTGTGTATTCTTTTTTCCCCACCAGACCCCTGCCATTCAGTACATAGAATGAAATTGAAAAAGAGGGTTGCAAGAAAAGGGACAAATCTGATAGATTAGTTCATGTCTGTATGCCTCTATATCAAACTACAAAATTCCATTTTGTTTTGTGAGTACCATTTTGGTTGTAAAACTGCACTATACCTTCATTGTTGTCTTTTTACTTTCATCATGGACTAGAATTCCAGGAAGAATTGGCAGAGGACTAACAATGCAGAACAAACAAGGGTGTTAATTTAGATAATCCTCCAGTTAAATGGAAACATGCTCAGAGAATGAGCTCACTGCAGCCTAGGCAAACTAATTCCCTCAGGTAGGCTAATACCCAAGCAATGGGCCACCTGACAAGGAACTTGATGTCAGTCAGGGAGGCCACCTGACCTTGGGGCAGGGGCAAGAAAGAGAGACAGACTGGATCTCAATGGGTGGTGGTGGTGTTTTGTTTTTTTGGTTTTTTTCTGAGAGAGAGAGACAGACAAGAACCAGAAGACAAGGCTGTGCTGGAGAAGGAGGAGGAAGTGAGGAAGGTCCTAGGATTTAGTCAGTGTCCTTGCAGAATTGCAAGAGGCTCTCAGAGAAGTGAGGAAATGGAGGCAGGGATTTGCATACAGGTTTTGGTGTCTTCCCTGGACCTGTATCTCTATGGTGACCAGATGTCCCATTTTTAAAGGGATGGTCACATATTTAAGCCCTCCTGCAGGTGTCCTGACTTTTTCTTAAAAACGGGCAAATTATCCCTTATTTTCTGTCTCTCCCTCCCATTACTACTGGCAGGTCCTGCTGCTGGCCGGATTCCTGCTCACCAGCCACCCACCTACCAGCAGTGAGTGGTGGGGGCAGGAGTGTGTGCCAAGTTGTCGACGATGAGGGTGGGCACTGGGGCAAAGCTGCAAAATGTGGGGCCGGTCGCTCCCTCTGCTGGTCTGTCAGTGCAGCCCCTGCTATATGCCATCTCTCAGCCAGCATGACCCCGCCCCAATCCCGTTTCCAGCGAGCATTGGCTGTGTGAGTGCAGGCAGGCACCAGGCAGGGTGTCGCTTCTGCTGCCCACCCACTGGCCCTTTACATGGTCCCCCTCTCCCTGTCCTCTCCCTGCTTAGCCCCTCTCACCCCTCCCCCAGCCCTACTGCTCCTCATCCCCCATAACCCAGCAGAACGCATCCTGCTCCCAGTTCTGAGCGGAAAACCAGCCCCCGGTAGGAGTGCTCATCTCACTAACAGCCTGGCCAGCAGACTCCTTCCTTCCCTCTCTGCCTCTGGCTGGGCCAGAGCCCCAGGAAAGCCCAAGACCCTCTGGCTCAGGCCACTGGCCAGGAAGAACCAAGCCTTTCATGTGCCAATGCCCCACAGAGCCCTGGCACGGGGAAGCCTCTCTGCCCCTCAGCTAAGCTCTGGAGTGGCAGGGAGGGAAGCGATTTAGAGCCTGTTTGCACCCCGATACCGCAGGTTTCACAACAGCCTCTTGGGCAAGGACTTTGCACCCTCTTCATCCCCCACCTCCCTGCCCTGGGTCCTGGTCCCAGAGAACGTGGGGCTGCTCCATCCCCTAGGCACCCTCCCCTGCTGAGCCACCTCTCTGGCTGGGTTCACTGAAGCTCCTGCATTCAAGTTCTCTGGGCCCTGGTGCACAATGCATCCTTAGGGCTTAACCCCTTCCTGCCTGTGCTGTAACCAGGGGACAGGAGGCAGCTGGGTTATGTTGGTGGCTAGCAGCAGCCTGGAGGTGTTAGCTGCCTTTCAACACTGTGCAGGCAGGAAGGGACAAGCTGCTTCCAGCCACAGGGAAGCAGGGGAAGGGGGAAAGAGAGCCAGGTCATTCCCTCCCCCTCCCTACCCCCAATGGCTGGAAGCAGCTCCAATCCCTTCCCTCCTGCACAGTGACAAAAGGCTGCTGCTGGCCACATTCTGGTGTGAACCCTGCCAGAAATTTGGGGAAAGGAGGCATGTGACGACCCTGGCATGCTGCCCCCCTTCCATGTGTTGCCTTGGGAAGATGTGGCGCTAGGTGCCAGGAGAGGTGGATTTGTCCCAGGGACCCAGCCAGGCATGGAGGGCGGAGAGCACTGGGTTGGTTGGTCACCCTCCCCCCCGCCCCCCGTGAGAGAAGGGTACGGGAGTGTCTGTGTGTGACCTCGCCCCATATAAACCCTAAAGATAAGATAGATAAAAAGAAACTAACTACACAGTATTTCTTTTAAACAGGGGCTCAGTCAACTTGATGTTAATTTGAACATTTGTACTGACTGATTGCCGTTGAACTTGCTTCAATACGAGTCATTTTACTAGGTGTCCCGTATTCAGCACAAGGAAGTATGGTCACCCTGTGTATCTCTCTTGTTTTTTGTATGTGAGTAAAGTGTGATCAGTTTACAAATTCCATTGTACAGTCTATGTATTATTTTCTTTCACTGTCACATAGTCCCTTTGTGCACTGGAAACTCCACAGCTTTGGTGGAACTCTAGGAGCATGCAAGGGTTATGGGGAGGCTTGAGAGAACAGGCCCTAGTTTCTGGGCCTAGGTAGTTGGTCTGAGGAGTCCCCATGTCCAAGAGGGGTGTCAAACCCTGGCTCTGCACTTGGGAGTGCATCTCCAGAGCAAGTGCCTAAACTGTGCACAGAAAGCTTAAGAGCATGTGGGATACAGTAGGTGGATCCACGTTCAGCGACCGGGTTAGTGACTGCTAGATGGTGCTCATTCAGGGTTATAACAATGTTCACTTGTTTTTGAGGCACTGGACTAGGACCCAGGATAGCTAGGTTCTGTTCCTGCCTCTATCACAGGTGTGTATGAAATACAGATGAACTATCATAACACACACTCATACACACAAGCCAAATTAAATTTTGTATGGGCAGCTTTAATTCCAGCATTTCCTAACTTGCTGATGCTTGACTTAGCAACTTTAATGTTCTTAATTCTAAGGTTCTTGACTCAGTTTTTGTATGTAATCTACTATACAAATTAATAACAACTCCTTTCTTCATATAAGTCACAATCACACCACTAAGCCTTACACTGGAAATTCACTGTAGGTTAGTATTCAAAATACTGTAATTTTTTTCTTCAGCACTTTTTAAGAAAACAATGAGACATTACTATTATGATAGATGCTTTTTAAAACCACTGATAATGACAGTGGTTTTGTTTGCTTTCTGTATAAATCAGGTAAAAGTCATGTTTGAAGTACAGCCCAAAAGGAAAAATGTTCGATTTCTAATTATATGAAGTACTCCTGTAGGGACTAAAAAATTTCAAAAAACTAAATTACAAAACCACTTTCTGAAGGAAAACCTCTAATGAGTAGAGATTTAAAAACTAAAATAACTAAAGAGTAGATCGTAAGAGTGACAGGTTAACCGCTAACAATGAACTTCAAAAATAGTATTTTGAAATATTAGCAGTGGGCTTAAATGTAAAAATCTAACGTTAACAATAGCACATCAAGTTTCTTGACTGTCATATTTATGGCCTAACTGTAGGATAGGGATCAATTTGGCATACCTTCAAACAAAGCAATAACATGACAGATAAAACCTTTTAAACGCAAGCCACAAACGTGAAAACAAATGACATTAGTAAGAACTGCTTCCCACCACACACACATTTTCTCATTGAGACATATCTCCAAGACATAAGTGCCCTCCAGCTAACATATACAGAGACAACTCTTGAGCTTGTTGGAAATATAAAAAGCAAGTTGTCAAGACAATATCTATATATCAAGGGTTTCTCCTGCATAAAACAGAATGGCGTATATTTGTTTTGTATTCTATTTCAGAAAGAGTAAACATCTGTATCAAGAACAGCCTTTTTGTTGTTTCTGCTACAGTGTGCAATCTAAGCATGTCTGTATAAGCATGCATAACTGCCAAAAGTATACATTGCTAGGTTTCAAACAAATACCAGGTTACATATCCTTCAACATTTTCAAATATTTTACTTTCCCATTTGACAGGAAAAACTAGTATCCATGCATGACAATGTCTATTAAAAGCACTTCAGATGAGGCAGAGCACAAATGAACTGAAGTAGCAGCATTAGCAAGGGTATTAAGATGAAGTGTCTTTGTTAGATTGGAAAGGCCAGTTTCATCTGTCTTACTTTCTTATTAGACCACCCTGGGAAAAGGTTGCAGTTAATCTAAAACCTATTATAATATTAAAAATTATATGGCAATACAAATATCTTGCAACTCTAAAATAAAATGCACAAGCACAGGTGTGGTGGCTTAGCTCTATTTCTACACTCTATAAGAAACTCACAAGATTCCTTAGCTGTGTAAAAAAGGAACATCACTTACTTCCAAAACGCATCCTGAAAGCCAGGCTGAGACCCTTAGACCAGCATGAGTAGTTGCCCTATAGCAAAGGCTCTCAGATGATGGCCCAGAGTTACATTTGTTACCTTCTGCAAATGTGCAGGGCATGTGTGAGCTATATACTGTATAATTCTTACAAAGAGAAAGAAAACTAAACTTTTATAAAAATGTATTGTTTAGCAGATCCATTTCTCTTTAGAATCATGATGTGGGGCAGCAGCAATGAACTCTGAGTTAGATCCAAGCACAATTCAGAACTGGCAAAGGCCAAGGTAGCAAATTATGTTGGGGGGAGCATCACAAACTGCTCTGCAATGATGACTGCATCCATAGTGAGCCAATTCTTCCCTCTAACCCAGTTGTTTTCAACCCTTTTCCATTTGTGGACCCCTAAAAAATTTCAAATGGCAGTGTGGACTCCCTTGAATATCTTAGGCATAGTCTGCAGACCCCCAGGGGTCCACAGACCACAGGTTGAAAACCACTAATCTAACCAAATGGGAGCCTGAAAAGGAAAGGGAAACTAACCACCAGAAGGTAAAAATCTCTCCAAAAATGTGTGGTTGGTCAAGTATGCAAGTCTTTCAAGATTTCAGAACATTATCTCAGACTTAAAATCCCTTTAAACTAAGTGGAATAACAGTAAAATATTAAAGAATGCTTTACATAAATGTAAAATTTGTTACAAAGGGACTGTCTAAATTTCTCTCAACATTTAAGATATTTCTTCAAAACAAGTTGTCACAAAATCTATGAACAGTGGAAATATTTCCATGATTCCAAACATTTGAAGTTTTAAATATAAACATTCCCAGGCATGGTTTGCAAGTTGGACATTGCAGCACTAAGAACCTGCAAGTTAAACTGACTAGAAATACAACACCACTGCAAATAATTTTAACTGTGCTGGTCTCAGGATATCAGAGAGACAAGGTGGGGGAAATAACACTGACACTTAATTCATTGATTTTCATTTTTAAATCAGAGAAATGCAAACAAAGAATGAGTATAGTGAACAATATAGACAATTTCCAATAATCTAAGATACAAGTAATATATTTTAAGACCCATATATTGCAAAGAGATTTTTTAGCTAACAATGTTCCTTTAAAGTAAATCCCAAATGCTACTATATGTATTTTGACCTATTTTACTTAGCTACAATAAAACTCCACGGACAATTTTTTCTAAAGAGAAGCACCCAGTTTGGCCAAACTAAAATGTTGCTTGAAAAACATGCCAAGGAAGGCATGCGTGTTCAAAAACCAATTGTACAATTTGGTCTATTTCTTCAGGTCATGTGATTAAGAATAAAAGGTCCTACACTTAAACTCTATTCTATGCATATCTGGTCAAATTACACTTAAAATGAAAATAAATATACAAGCTTGTTTTGTTGTTAATCATCATGTTTAATAAAAAGGAATATTTTAATTAATTTCAATGTCTTGACTGAGCTAACTTCTTTAATGTACATTATTAGAGAGAAACTTATTTTCATGTAATATTAACAAGAATGGTTCCAAATAAATCTGGGAGATTTACTATAGCTTTTCAACTGTACTACGTTCTGCATTTCTAATTACAGAATATGCTTCACAACAGAATTGCTATGAGAATTTCTAGGCTGAGACACAATCATATACCCGAGCCCCCTTATGGTCCTCTTTGTTTTCCGTCCCTTTGTCCTATTTCCCCTTCTCCCCCTCCCTGCCTAAACAAACACAGAAAAACAACATAACTTGCTTCTTGCCTCTTCCCAGCCTTAACCACTGTATTTAGAGCATGGGTAATGCAACTTGGCATATCCTGTGGGCGGCCTTTGATTCTCCTGTTTGTCTGTAGAGTGTGTGCATTACTGTGCAGACTGGAGAAAAATAAAGGTAAAAGGCAACATTAATTAAATGAAGTATAGCAAGATGGACTCTATGGCAATGAAAAGCACTAAGAACAATCTCAATGCTGCAAATAGCATTGAAATGAATCAGAGAACACATTACAAGCCAGACAGTGTATGTATATTTTTTAAAAATAACTTTTCTATAAAGAGGCTTTCATTTTTGATTATTTTTAAGATATGGGCTCAAGATGCAAAATTTGGACATATACCTGAACATCAGTTCTAAGTTTTGGTTTAGGGCCATCTTTATTTTTTAAATTGTCATGGCACTGTACACAACATTGCAGAATGTGTCAAATAAGCGAGTCCCAGCTTCAGAGAATTGCTGTATTAAAAAAAAAATCAAATATGTAATAACACAACACAGAACAGATTAGACCCAAAGTGGGCTATAGGTTTTTACAAGCTAAGCTGATTCAAGGAAGAAATGAGTCTTAAGAATTTTTCTAAAGGAAAGGTAGGACGGCTGGTGAACATTAATTGGATACTGTTCCAAGCATAAAGAGCAGCCTAAGAGAAGGCATGAAGTCAAAGGTGGGCAAAAAAGACAAGGCAGCAGTCAACTGAAGGTATGTGTACACTGCAATTAAATACCCGTGGCTGGCCTATATCAGTCAACTTGGGCTTGCGAGACTCAGGCTGCAGGGCAGTAAAATTGCAGTGTAGACTTAAGCGCTTAGGCTGGATCCCAAGCTCTGGAACTCTTCCTCCTTATGAAGTCAAAACATCTATACCGCAATTTTACAGCCCAGTGAGCCCGAGTCTACTGACACAGGCCAGCTGTGGGTGTTTAACTGCAGTGTAGACATAAGCTTCTTTGGATGAGAGTAATGTATAGTAGAGAAGGCGCCACAGGAGATGCGTACAGATAGAGGCAGAGAAATAGTTGTGCAGAGCCTAGAGAGTGAGGGATGAAGAGCAGGAATTTGAGATAGGAAAAGGGTTCAAGCCTGTATAGAGATTAACTTTGATTAATCTTCAATTTTTGTTGATTTTTTAACTTAATTTCTAACTTCAGTAAAGCAAAAAGGTGTTATTTCTTTGAAAGGCTATTCAACTTTCATCCACATTCTTCTCTCCATTGTACAGAGATGCTAGAAGAAAGGGGAACAAGAATTACAGCAATGCTACAGAATAAGATAAATAACATCAGGGGAATAACTTCAAGGTGTTGCAAAATTACAGGGCACAAGGTGCTTTTTGAAAGTCTTTATTTTCAGTTTAGAAAACGTAATATATCTTAGGGATTATCCTTATCTTTAGATGCCCAACATCCCCAGTTTGGCTGCCCCATCATTAATAGGTTTCTGATAGTTCTACTGAAGAGGGTTTACTTGTTTATAAAGCTGTGCCACAACTAAAAAAGAAAATTAGAGGTATTACAAGAACCATATAAAGTTGTCAAGGACTGGAAAATGAGTAAGCTGGTCACACAAATAAATATCACCACCACATCTAATGCCTTATGCTTTCATTTTTTCACACACACATACTGTCAAGCTCCTATTAAGAAAATGCCTGAAAACGAGTGTCAGTTATTCAAAGCTGTGAGTAATGAAATTCATTAAGAAAAAGTCAGCCAACAGATTCTCTACTTTTTGCACTGGTCATTGATGATAGGAGTTCCAGTTGCCAACAATTCCTCTTTCATGTAGGAGTGAGATGGCTCTTACGAGGTAATCTGCTCTTAATTCAAACTGTTGAGGTAGCACAAGTACAGTTTTTCCTGAATGATTACAAAACTTCCCTCGATATCTTTAATAATTAAGCTTGGATGGCACTGGTTGCTGACATTTTGGAGCACATATGAACTGAAATTTTCTCTAGGGGCAGCTGTGGATTATTCTGTCTATATTCAATAAGGTAAACAAACTAATCAGAAAACTTTTAAATTAGTCTTTCAACAAAGCACAAAGGAAACTTGCAGTAATTTCCTCTTGTTTCATGCTTCATTGAGGGAACCAAGGAATCAGGCAGGAACCATCAAAAACCTGTAAATCAGCATCTTTTAGGGAAACATCAGATCTAGCTGTGGGACTATTTTCTTGATGATCTAATGAAGCAAATAAGGTGGCAACAACCCCTCCAACCCAAGAACCTATTGACTCAGCAGTACTGACTAGGCCATTTTCCTCCATGTACCATTAAGCCAGGTTTCTCTTCAGTGGCTGTGATAAAAATGAAATATTGCAATTGTCCACTGATCAAAACTGACAGATTATTTCCCCAATACCACCTCATCAGCAAGACCAGTTCAATTCAGTGTGATGGATGAGTGTATATAAATATGAATCTCCTTCACAATTACAGCTCACTTTTTGAAATTTCAGTTACTTCAGTCATAGTTACAAAATCTCACCTGCTTATGGTTAGAAGTCATGGAAAAGGTCACAACATTTCTCAGCCTTGAAGTGTTACCAGCTTGAAAAGTTTAGGAAGCCCTGCTTTACTGATATTAAAAATGCAGAGTTTAATTTGTATATACAGATGAGGTGTTGAGAATACTAATAAAGAGTTCTTAGATGAAAAAGGTTTTGTGTAAAGTGATAAATGTGATCATACACTTAGATATTTTCTAATATGCTACAGATAAAAAGTTTACGAAAAGAAAAACAGTGCCCTGAACTGACCTCTTTGTCTGGTGTTAAAGTGCCTTCATCAGATTGTTCTGTAAGTGAAGATGTTCTGCTCCTGTTGCCTGGTGATGGTGGGGAAGATTTGGAGTAGGTCTGCATGGAGAAAGTGCACAAATCAGCAAGCAGTTTGAACTAATTTCACACATAATTCTCCAGTGTTGTAATATTTCAAATGACAACCGTTAACTGCAGTGCTCAATATAGCTTTGCTAAAGCATTTCATAAGATTTTCTTAAAAGGAAAAACACAGCTCTCCCAAGCACCTACATGACAGATCTTATCTTGACTCAAAGCCTATATCACAGAAAAGGCCACAATTCACAGGAAAACGGCCATATTGGGTAAGACCAATGGTCCATCTAGCTCAGAATCCTGACTTCCAACAGTGGCCAATGCCAGCTGCTTCAGAGGAAATGAATAGAACAGAGCAATCATCAAGTAATCCATCCCCAGTCATCCATCCACACCCAGCTTCTGGCAGCTAGATGCTTAGGACTCCCAGAACATAGGGTTGCATCCCTGATCATCTTAGTTAACAGCCACTGATGGACCTATACACCATGAATTTATCTAATTCTTTTTTTAATCTAGTTATAGTTTTGGCCTTCACATCACCCCCCAGAAACAAATTCCACAGGTTGATTGTGCACTGTATGAAGTATTACTTCCTATTGTTTATTTTAAACATGATGCTCAATAATTTCATTGGGTGATCCCTAGCTTCTGTGTAATGTGAAGGTGTAAATAAGAAAGTCCACAGCATTCATAATTTTATAGACCTCTATAATACCCCCCCGTTAGTTCTCCCTTTTCCAAGTTCCACAATCCCCATCTTTTTAATCTCCTTCTCACATGTAAGCTATTCCATACCCTTAATCATTTTTGTTGCTCATCTCTGTACCAATTCTAATATATCTTTTTTTAGATAGGGCAAGCAAAACAGCATGCAGCATTCATGGTGTGGGTGTGCCTGGCTTTACATAATGACATCATATTTTCTGTCTTAATACCTCTCTCTTTCCTAATGATTCCTAACATTGTTACCTTTTTTGACAGCTGCTGCACTCTGAGCAGATGTTTTCAGAACACTAACCACAATGACTTCAAGATCTCTTTCTTGAGTGGTAACAACTAAATTAGACCCCATCATTTTGTATGTATAGTTGGGATTATGTTTCCCAATGTGTATTAATCAACACTGAATTTCATCTGCCATTTTGTTGGCTAGTCACCCTGCTTTGTGAGATCCCTTTGTAAGTCTACAGTCTGCTTTCGACTTCACTGTCTTGAGTAATTTTGTATCATCTGCAAATTTTGCCATCCCTTTTTCCAGATCATTTACGAATATTTTGAACAGCCCAGGTCCCAGGACAGCTCCCTAGGAGACACCACTATTTACCTTTCTCCATTCTGAAAACTAAACACTTATTCCTACCCTTTATTTCCTGTCTTTCAACCAGTTACTGATCCATGCAAGGGCCTTCCCTCTTATCCCATGACTGCATACTTCACTTATTTGCCTTTCGTAAGGGACTTGTCATAGTCTTTCTGAAAGTCCAAGTACACTATATCACTTTTTTCCACATTTGTTGACCTCCTCAAAGAATTCTAATAGGTTGGTGAGGCATGATTTCCCTTTACAAAAGCCATGTTGACTCTTCCCTCAACAAATCATGTTTACTTATCACTCTGATGATTTTGTTATTTAATACAGTTTCAACCAATTTGCCAGGTACTGAAGTTAAACTTACTGGCCTGTAATTGCCAGGTTCGCCTCTGAAACTTTTTTAAAAATTGGCATCACATTAGCTATTCTCCAGTCATCTAATACAGAAGCCGATTTAAGTGTTAGGTTACATACCACACTTAAGTAACTGTGCAATTTCATACCGGAGTTCCTTCAGAACTCTTGGGTGAATACCTCCGGTCCTGGTGACTTATTACTGTTTACTTTATTAGTTTGTTTCAAAACCACCTGTACTGATACCTCAATATGAGATAGTTCCTCAGATCTGTCACCTAAAAATAATAGCTCATGTGTAAGAATCTCTCTTACATCTCCTATAGTGAAGACAGATGCAAAGAATTCATTTAGCTTCTCCAAAACAGCCTGGTCTTCCTTGAGTGGTTCTTTAGCAGCTCAATCAAATTGCTGCAAGTTATTGAGTCTCTGCCTAGCTGCTCTTCAAATTCTTTTTTGGCCTGCCTAATTATACTTTGACACTTGACTTGCCAGAGTTTATGCTCTTTTCTATTTTCCTCAGTAGGATCTGGCTACCAGTTTTTCAAAGATACCATTTTTGCCTCTAACCAGTTCTTTTGCTCTGTTGTTTAGTCATGGTTGAACTGTTTTGGTCCTCTTACTATGTTTTTTAATTTGGGAGTATATATTTAATTTGAGTCTCGATGATATTTTTTTAAAAGTTTTTATGTGGCTTGCAGGCATTTCATTCTTGTGACTGTACCTTTTCTCTTCCATTTAACTAGTCTCCTAACGTTTAAGTAGTTCCCTTTCTGAAGTTAAATGCTACTGTGATGGACTTCTTTGATATTTTCCCTCCCAGAAGAATGTTAAATTTAATTATATTATGGTCACGATTATCAAGCAGTTTAGCTATATTCACCTCTGCAACCCGATCTTGTGCTCCACTTAGGATCAAAAATTGCCTCTCTCTTTGTGGGTTTCAGGACTAGCTGCTCCATGAAGCAGTCATTAATGGTGTCTACAAACTTTATCTCAGCATCCTGTCCTAAGATGACATGTACCCAGTCAATATGGGAATAGCTGAAATCCCCCATAATTATTGAGTTTTCTATTCTTATAGCCTTCCTAATCTTCCAGAGCATTTCACACCATCACCATCCTAGTCAGGTGGTTGGGAGTATATTTTTACTGATACACTCTTAGCATGGAATTTCTATCCATAGAGATTCTATGGTACAGTTTGATTCATTTAAGATTTTTATTATATTTGACTCTGTGCATTCTTTCACATATAGTGCCACTCTCCACCTCCACCAGCACAAACTATTCTGTCATTCCTATATATACACTGTACCCTGGCATTACAGGGTCCCATTGATCATCATCATATTACCAAGTTTCTGAGATGCCTATATCAATATCTTCACTGAATACCAGGCACTTAAGTTCACCCTTCTCCAGTCAGTCCCAAGAACTTGCAGTGAGGCTACATTAGCTATTTTAATAATTTATAACCATGGCTCACACTTAGTACTACAGATCTAAGGCCTGACAAATAGAGATGGCATTTTAGTGTCATTACAAAGTAGTTTTACGTTTAAAGGTTTGCGTGCATATATTTTACACACACACACTTATTCACTCAATCATTTTGATGGGTAGTGTCTTCTGGTTCCCTTAACTTATGCGTTTAAAGGATCGCAAATACAAGTGGCACAGAAACTTATTTAAACTTGAATGAACACAGTTTTTAAAGGCAACTCATACTTTTTCTGGATTTTGCAGGATTTATCTTTTAAGAAATATAAAAATGTGTATTTTCCTCTCAATGTATATTTTTCCATTCACATTAATTAAGGCTGTGATATCAGATATTTATCATTTTGGAGGTTTTTATTGGGATGTATTATTAATTTTCTGCAGCTTGAGATAACTTTGTTAGCTGAGTAACCCGACACATTATATGTTTAATATTCTACATGTGTAAATATATGCAAAAGTCTGGAAAGTACCCTATCCTGTGGCTAACAACTCCAGAGAACGGCAAGTGCCATAAAATTAGTCAAATACACACTAATTCTAAGTAGCAAAGAAATCTTAAATTTCATGTGTAAATTAAAACAGACTTTTTGGTTAAGGCAATTATTAATTTTTGCCAACACAGTCAAAAATGAGTGGTTCAAAAGGAAGTTTCAAGACTGGGGATGGGGATGACAAGGAAATAATTAAACAAGAGAATTTACAAAAAGCAAGAGAAAAAAAGAAGCTGCACAAGGAAAAGTGAGTAGAAGAATTTAAGACAGTTTTTATGAAGTCAACAAACCAAACAAACTTTATTGTACTGAATGGCTATAATCAAAAGACAAATTTCACAACTTTTGCTGAGTCCTCTCTATACCATAACCAACTCAGATGTAATTTATTAGTCTCATCACACTCAAATATAAAATATCACTATGGACTAACTAAAATATTAAAATACTAAAAGCTCTATGCTATAGATAAAACTAATAAGATATCTCATTGTACATGTCTAACTACTGTTGACAATATACCAAGAATTACAATTACTTTTGTCGCAAATTTACTGTTTGACTTCCAGAAACATGTGATGATAGTAGTATTATCTTGCTTTCAATACCTCTCTATACTTTCCAAATGGATGGCTCAGAAGAATCAGGCATTGAGCATTCAATGTTTTATGATATGGATAGTAGACTATCCATCCACCGAAAAGAAAGGCCTTGGCTACACTTGAGAGTTACAGTGCTGATGGTGGCTTTACAGCGCAGTAACTCACTCCCCGTCCACACTGGCAAGGCACATACAGCGCTCTATGTCCCTGGCTACAGTGCTGCTTGTACTCTACCTCGACGAGAGGAATAAAAAGAGAATAGCCCTGCAGCTGCAGCGCTGGGGTGCCAGTGTGGCCACCCAGAGTGCTCTGATTGGTCTCCAGAAGTATTTGGCAGTATCCCAGCATCCCTGTTCTAGCCACTCTGCTCATCAGTTCGAACTCTACTGCCTTGGCCTCAGGTGACCAACCATCAGACCTGTCCTTTAAATTCCCCAGGAATTTTAAAAATCCCCTTCCTGTTTGCTCAGCCAGGTGTGGAGTGCAATCAGTGAATCTTTCCAGGTGACCATGCCTCCACGCGCCAAACAAGCCCCAGCATGGAGCAATGGCAAGTTGCTGGACCTCATCAGTGTTTGAGGGGAGGAAGCTGTCCAGTCACAGTTGCACTCCAGATGTAGGAATTATGATACCTTTGGGCAGATATCAAGGGACATGATGGAAAGGGGTCATGACCGGGATGCACTGCAGTGGGTTAAAGTGCAGGGTTAAAGAGGAGGAGCTGTGGAGTGCCTACTGCAAAGCCTGCAAGAGAATCCGCCGCTCCAGTGCTGCACCCACGAACTGCCATTTCTACAAAGAGCTGGACGCGATACTTGGCGGTGACCCTACCTCCACTCAGAGCACCACCATGGACACTTCAGAGCAGGAGGAGGAAGAGGAGGAAAGCGAGAGTGAGGGAACTGGGGCCGGGGGAGACACCCTGAAGTCCCTGGAGGCATGCAGCCAGGAACTCTTCTCAAGCCAGGAGGAAGGTAGCCAGTCACAACAGCCGGTACTTGGTGGAGGACAAACAGAGGAGCAGATTCCCCGTAAGCGGCTTTTATTTTCAGGATGGAAATTTTTCGGGAGAGGAGGGTTAGGGCTGCATGCATGCCTAGATGCGGAATAGCACATTGATGTGGTCTACCACGTCATGGTAATCGGCCTCAGTAATCTCTTTGAAAGTCTCATCCAGAACATGGGAAATGCGCTCGCGCAGGTTTATTGGAAGAGCCACTGTCCTTGTCCCAGTCAGGCTAACGTGTCTGCGCCACTGTGCCACGAGGGGTGGGGGGACCATTGCTGCACACAGGCAAGCTACACAGGGGCCAGGGCGGAAGCTGCATTGCAGTAGAAGACCCTCTCCTGCTTCCCAGGTCACCCTCAGCAGTGAGATATCTTGCAGGATAAACTCCTGTGGAAAATGTTGGGACAGTGTTCACTGTAGGTGCCCCCTGCAGCTGTTGGCTCTCCCCAAGGCACAAAAACCCAGAGGACAGTACAGTCCTGAAACAATCAGTCCCCCTTTCTCATCATTTCGGGGCTCCCGTGGGTTATGTGCGCTCTCTTTGGGATGGGAAAATTATGCTATTGTGTAGACTGTGTGTGCCCTCCTTAAGTGCGGGGGAATCATTACTCTGTTTGGTATAAACAACGCTGCCTCTGTTAAGTGTTGCATTCTGCCTTTACAGATGCAACCTTGAGATCTCGGCTGTCCTTATTATCAACAGCTGAGAGACTGCAAACTCCGGAAGAGATCGCGAAAAAGCAAAGACGACATGCTGCACAAAGTGATTCATCAATCTCTCATAGAGAATCAAAAAGCACAGGCGTGGAGGGAGAGGGAATGCAGGATCCGCAAGGAAAATGCAGCGCACAGGAAGCAAAGCACGGAGCAGCTAATGAGCATCCTGTAGCACCAAGCGGACTCTATCCAGGCGCTCGTAGCCATGCAGGCGGAGCACTACTACCCCCGTCCCCACCTGCAGCCCTTGTCCCAAAGCTCTTTCCCTTGTGCCCTCATGTCAGCTCCACCCCCCCTTCCCCAACATCCAGGTTCTTACTGCCACCAGCTGCCTCCAACACCTGTATGTTTACCAATCAGCCCTGAGAACTATGACCCTTACCCTCTGCACTCAACCCCCATCATCATGCAGCATAACCATCCTGAAGTGCCGCACTCATTTCACAGCACTCCAGACAGGACATATGCAAATCTGTGATTGTACTATTTCCCATCCCATCCCCTTGGCCTTTCTGATTCTCAAAAAGTTGTGTTTCTACATTAATTTTCTTTTCAATAAATGGACTTTTTGGCTTTGAAAACGGTCTTTATTACTGCATAAAGTAAAAGATACCTTAGCCCAGGAAAGAAACAGGCACTGCAAATCAGCTTAGCAAACACAGATTCCTACTAACATTGTAACCACTACACATTACTGTTGGTTTTCAGCCTCAAATTCCTCCCGCAAGGCATCCCTAATCCTTGCAGCCCTGTGCTGGGCCTCTCTAATAGCCCTGTTCTCTGGCTGTTCAAATTCAGCCTCCAGGTGTTGAACCTCTGAGGTCCATGCCTGACTGAATCTTTCACCCTTCCCTTCACAAATATTATGGAGGGTACAGCACACAGATATAACCACGGGGATGCTGTTTTCGCCCAAGTCCAGCTTCCCATAAAGAGATCGCCAGTGGCCTTTTAAAACGGCCAAAAGCACACTCCACAGTCATTCGGCACCGGTTCAGCCTGTAGCTGAACCATTCCTTGCTGCTTTCAAGGCTCCCTGTGTAGGGAACTGCAAGAGCATGCATGTTCTTTCTCTCTTTCTGCAGCCAGAGAGTTTGGGGGGCGGGGGAGAAAGGGGGACTTGGGGAGCAAAGGAAATTTGGGGTCTCCAAGTTGAGACACCTGACACCTACTAGCTAGCAACTCTTACAAAAGATGAAGCTACATACAAAGCAAGGCCCAGGAACAGTAATAGGTTCTTACCTAGTCATTGTACCTGAATAAGTGGCACTAGCTTATCAATCAGTCTTGGGCCAGAACATTTAGTCCTCTAGCTTCTAGTGACTGGTAAAATCACCAAGCCTTAACGGCAAGGTGAGAAGATGTGTGCACAGTGGGAGAGTAAATGGAGTAGAGACAGACTGAAGAAAGATTACATAATGTAAGAGGTAAAGACAATATACCAAAAAAGAAAGAGCAGACAGTGAAGACAGCCCAAGAAAAGATGCACCATGACAGGATATAAGAAAAGAGTGAAAGTAGTGAAGTCGTGAAGGGAAAGAAAATCTAAAGCAACAGATGTTGTAAGTTTCTTTTTTTTTTAATTTTGTCTGGAATAGAAAATTGATTGACAGAATATAATTAAATTAACTGCTTGCAGTTATTTTATTCCTTTAAATTACAAGGAGTGTGGGGGAGGAAAAAATACTTTTCACTCTGACTGGGAGATCTTCTGTAAATTTTTTGAGGGCTGATGCCATTTCTTTTGATTTATGTCATTTGCTTTCATTGTCCAAGTTGTATGAAATGTAGAGTTAGCAGATTAGTAATTCCAGTTTCATTCAAAGTCAAATTTCACTCTGATTTCACACACTAACACAGTGGTGCAATTCTGGAGTTGTCAGTGTTGCAGGATAATGTTTAAAACTAAACATGTCTGTTTTCATTGTGGGGTTTGGGGTTTTTAATTCATTTCAAAGTGACAATATAGTATATCAGATCACTGACAGATCAGAAACTGACAGTATGGTGGAACAAATAAAAGTGTTATTTAACTTAGTTTGAACTGTTTGATTCAGTTTCACAAGATTTGCCAATGAATAGTTCAACAGAGAAATAAAGTCTGACTGTACATTATGCTAGTGAAAAAACCACCACCACACTCAGGAACAAATTTATCCACAACATTGATTCACAATAACTACTGATTCCTCAATATATACCGACTGTCCCAAACTAAATGGGGTAAAATTTTCAGTGTGATGCACAATGATTTAGCTGAAATGTCTCCTTAAAATTAAACTGAAGTGTTATAGCTAAATCACTCTATAATTTATTGAAAACATGCATACAAATATATTGCCTCAGATCTATCACTGATGAAAGCAATCCTTTACTACTACAAAACTGTGAAGAGACCCATAACTAATGGCATATGAAAGAATTCAAAATGAAATGTGATAATTCACTACACAAACTTATAAAGATCTTGTTTACAGCTCTCAACAAAAAAGATCATTCCTACTTGAAGAATCGGGATCTTGGATGAAACTGAGTGTAAATATACATACCCAAAATACTTACTAGAAGTTGCTCTTCCGCACAGCCTATCATGTACTTAATGATTTTGTTTAGTTTTGCCCTTTGAGTTACTGCCGTCTGTGACAAGCATACATTCTATATTATTATAATTTACAAAATTGCTGTTGCATGTCATCTCTAAAATCCAATAATAACTTTACCTTTACTGAAGTACATATTGGACAAAAAAAATGTCAAGTTGTTTAATGTGCAAGAGAATGTAATAAATGTCCACGGATTCCAGATATTCTATATGTAAAAATTCAAGTATAATCCAAGAGTATTTTAAAATCTTAGTAATATTATAGTAACTTAAATAACCAAGAAGTATCAGTTTCTAAGATTAAGTAACCAAATAGTCTCTGAAGTGCAGGTGGGTTTTTTTGTGTTTTTTTTCCTTAATTTCTTTAAAGTTAAAAGCAGCATGGGAGAAGAGTAGGGCGACCAGATAGCAAGTCAGAAAAAATCAAGACGGGGTGGGAGGTAATAGATGCCTATATAAGAAAAATCCCTGAATATTAGGACTGTCCCAATAAAATCGGGACATCTGGTCACCCTAAAGAAGAGAAAGTTCCAGGAATACATGGGGGCAGGGGAAAACAAAAACAAAAACGAAAAAGACCCCCAAAGCCTCAAGTTCAAGGTTTGGTAGGGGGTGAATACATTAATTTTTAAATAGTTAACGATTCCTTCATTTATAAAATATTGTTCAACATTAAGATGCAGTCAGACAAAAGTAATTCACTATAGTTTAGATGTCATTAGCAGCTTATATTGAAATTTAATCACCTCTAAACTTGGTTATTGGCAGAATATACTATTATATTATAGGTGACACAAAGATAACCACTGACCACAATGCTGAACTGTGAGGTCTGATGTAAACAAAAATATTATATCATATGAAATTCTTTAAATGCAAAAAATGCAATAGTTTCATCACCCACATTATTCTCGCTAACCTGACAACTAAAAATGTTTTGTATGAATACTGAACGAGAAGATTAACATGAAAATCAGTTCTCAGCAGTCTCTAGAAGACTTGAGCATCACACAATTTAGCATAATTCAGCATGACTGGCACTGCCTATTTAAGGCTATAACAGCAGGTGTTGTATGTTTGCGGGGGGATTTTTCACTGTGCCTACCTTGCACAGTGCCCAAGTAAATATATTGGTGTCTCACTTTCAAAAGCACTAAGTTCATAGACTTTTATTTTTAAAGCACACTGCACATTTTTCCTGGGAAATAACTGATTTGTCTGGGGGCAGCAGTTTGCTCACTTTGTAAGAGGAAAAAACAGAGCCCAAAGGTTAATGTGGTATATATAGAGTTCTATATAATTTCTCAGGACTTCAATAGGAGTCTTGCCTGAATAAGAATTAGTTTCTGTTTCTGACAGCCAAAACACAACTTGTACAATGACTTTGTGCTTTATCTGATTTCTCTTTTAATCCAAGATCCAAAATCATACCAAGAAGTAGAGATCTGGGTATTTTATGTCCTATATTAAAACCGGGACAAAGAGGAAGAAATAAAGTCAGAGAAGAAGTGCCCTGTCCCCTGAAGCGCTTCAGGAAGTTATAACACGTCTTTGCGATAATAAATGTGAGCTTCCAACCAGGGAAGGAACTAATGAGGGAGTCGAGGTCGGGGGGAGGGAGGTGTCACTGATGTAAAACGAATCAGTCAGTCGTGAGCACGCAGCTCTGACAGACCCACAGCGGGATGCCGGGGCTGCCTCCTCCAGAGGTTGCAGAGAAACGGGGCCTAGAGCGCCCCGCCCCTCTGCCTGCAGGTGACGAGTGACACCCCGAACAGCAGCGGGGTTATCACCGCACCCCGCTGCTTTATCCCCTTCTGAGCCCCCTGGACTCGCGGGAGGCTGAGGAGGCACAGGGCCCCGGCGCGCGGTACCTGCGGCTGCTGGGGCGCCCGCCCCCCGGGGCTCCGCGGCTGTGTTTGCTCCTCGACGATTTTCTGCCTCAGTTTCTTGAACATGGCTGCGGCCCCCCCGCGCCCCGGGGAGAAGGGGGCGGCAAGGGGAACAGGGGGAGCCGCCCCCGCTGCCGGTCCCCGCTCTGGCTCCGGGACGGGCCGTCAGTCTCTCTCCCGCGCCCCGTTCCCTCTCCCCGCGGCCTGGGGCTCAGGGGTGGTTGGGAACCGAGCTCCTCCCGCGAGCAATGGTAACTCCGCTCCCCGGCTCAGTCACCGCCGCTTCACCTCCGCTCCTTCCGGGATCCTGCTCCCCAGCAGGTGAACAGAAGAGCCACTGCGCCTGCGCGGCCAACGTGGAGCTGAGACGATGGGACGCTACGGCGAGTAGCGAGGGACAAACCGCCTGGGGGCATTCCCCGTGCCCCAGCCCTGTTAGTGTCATTCCCAAAGGGGCGGGTGCGCTGTGCCCAGCAATGACTGGGTGAAGGGCAGAGGGAGCCGCTCTGCAGCTCAGTCCCCACATCCCTCTGCCCTGAGCAACGCCCTAGGAAATGCCCTTTAGGGAACGGTTCTACCTGAGCCCCTTGAAGAAGAGAATCTGGGATTTAATCCGCCTCCCCGCCCCTTCAGTTTCTAGGACAATGGGCAACACTTTCCTCGCGGACGCGTCCAGTCCACCCGCATAGACAGCTGACCGTCCCTTCAGCCCATAAGGGCCCTGCATTCCACGTGCACCTGGCGTCCCCTCCCTTTCATTGTTGAAAACGAGAAATAGGCAGGAAACTGATGTTCTAGAAATAGTTACACGAAAGGAATCGGCTCCACAGCACTTGCCTTTTTCTTCGATGATCACTGTGAGTGTCGCTCATCTTGGATTTTTATCACACAGGTTTTGGCCACATTTGGGTAGAATAAGCGCAATGCACCCACCCACCCAGTTACTCTATATTTCCTGTATTTGGTGCCTAAATGTCCCAAGCCTTTTGCCTAGTTAATACAAGAAACACTTTGTCTCCTCTCTGTCAGCAATGATCGGATGCTGATGCAACCATGCAGTTTTATGCCCAACTCCTAACTTTGTGGTGTGCTCTTTTAAAAATAAGCTTTGCATTATATGTTTTCACAGTTATCTGTATATTTCCTGGAAATGTAGCTGGTTACACTTCTCATTCCTCAACCACAAATGGACTTCCAAAAATGTCTGCAGAAATCTTGATGCTTCTGCCAGGTTACACACTGCTGTCATTTTTAACTAATCAAAAAAGAAAAAATTGATGGGAAACTGTTATTGTTTTCTGTGTATTTCATCTAAGAAGCTAGTCAAGAGAGGTTTGCAGCCTACAGGCAGTACCGGCCAGTGGCACCAAGGAGCCAGGCCCATGCTCAGAAGGGGCCCCAGTCTGCTCCGCTTGCACTGCGCCCCAAGACCCTGCTGGCTTCTCCTGCCCATCATTTGCTCCTCTTGGCCTGCCTGCCAGATGAGGGCTCCCCCCTGGCCGGCCCACAGTGCATATCCAGCTCTGGCCAGTCTCTGATTCCCACCACCTGTGGGGCCCCACCTGTCTCCCCAGAGCTGAACCACCTGGGACTGGTGCAGAAGCCTGGCCACTCTCTGGCAATCATAGGGGGACAACAGTATGGGGGGCTTGGATGGACCCCTCCAGGCAAGTGGGTCCTGAGGCAGCCTGACGGGGGCATACCCTGGCCTGGGTGATCATACCACTCCTGAGGGGCCGTAGCGATTCCATGCCCTGTGACCAGCCACGGCTGTGCTGCTGGCCCGGCAGACACAGTACCGATTCCATGCCCTGTGACCAGCCATAGTTGCCTCCCAGCAGGGTCAGTGAGTGCAGCCAGGAGGCAGGGAGTGGGTCTCTGGGGAGGAGGGGCATCTGGGAGGGGTGCTGGGCTGTGAGAGGCAGGGAAGATCTGTGTGTGTTTGGGCAGTAGTGGAGCTGTGGCAGGGGGGCGCTGTGCAGGGGGTGATGATGTGCAGGGCGCTGTGCATTTGTAGGCGGGTCTTGGGGTGGGTGCTGGCCACAGGGAGTCAGGAGCAGGTGTTGGGCAGGGAGTTGAGTGGCACAACATGGGCCCACTCCCAACAGGAAGGGGCAGGCTGGCAGCACAAGGCAGGCAGGACACTGAATCTGGCAACTGCCGGTTTGTAAATAGTGCCCTGGCATTGGGCTGGGCGGAGCTGGCCCACCCCTGCCATGCCCCCAGCCATCCCCCTTGCTCTGGGGATCGATCTCCCCACACCTTGCTCCTATAGGGGCCCACATATATTTTTGGCACCGGGCCCACCGAAGGCTAATCCAGGCCTTGCCTCTTACATGCCTCCTCCCCTGAGCGCACTACATTCCTGCTCCTCCCGCCTCCCTCCCACTGCTGTTTGGTGGCAGCAAGGGCTGGGAGGTAGGTGGAGATGAGATGAGGTGAGGTGGGGCACGGAGCGCCCATTAATTTTTCCCCGTGAGTGCTCCAGCCCCAGAGCACCCCCAGAATCGGCGCCTATGGAGCCAGGAAGCTGGTTTACAATGTCCAGCACTGCCTGCTGCAGACCATAGCAAGCACACAATTATTTACTTCAGCCAAATAGTCTCTCTTTCCTATGAATCTTACATACACGAGCAATTCAAAGCAGCTTTTGGTAAGCAAGAAAGGTCTTGTTGTAGCACATGGAACACTCTGGTGGACTCTCTAAGAACCACATCCTTCCTCCCCAAGAAATTGGTAGCTTTCAGCTGTGTTCCATTAATATCAGGGGCGGCTCCAGGCCCCAGCACGCCAAGTGCGTGCTTGGGGCGGCAAGCTGCGGGGGGCACTCTGCTGGCGCTGCAAGGGTGGCAGCGGACCCTCCGCAGGCAAACCGCGGGAGGCAGCCTGCCTGCCGTGCTTGGGGCGGCAAAATCCCAAGAGCCGCCCCTGATTAATGGTACAAGCTCAAGTTCTCTTGTATCCTCAAGAATCTGCATACATTCCAATGTATAATCTAACTATTAAATGCAGTATGTGAGTTTGACACTTAGACATGAACTGAAAGGAATATAGATCCCAGAGGTATCAAATAAAAGTGTGGAGTTTGCAGCTGTCTCCTCTCTTTCAGAGCATTGTCCTCAGGGCTGTTTTTAGGCACAAGCAACATATGCCGTGGCATAGGGCACCTCAAAATTTGCATCACCACTGGGTCTTAGTGTCCATCCTCCTGACTTTCCTATCCCTGTTCTGACCCTTCCTGCAGGCACCCACAGCTGGCTGCTGCATCCTGGTGAGTCTTGGGAGGGGATCTAGTAGTTAAACATGAAAAAGCTTTCCAGACTGCCAAATCTATTAGCACAACATTGTTACAGAGCCATTCAAGGGGTAATGAAGCCATTTAACAGGCATTTGCCAAACCCCAGGTATATATGTCAGTTTCTCAATTTACTGACAAAAACAGTTGTGCATTACTGTAATATTTACAAAGAACATGTCAGTGTACAGGACCTTCGTTTAAAATTTGCTTTAAAAATATTTCATTAGTGAGTTGATGAAGATTATAAAATCACATCTCTAAAAAATCCTTGCATTGATTTTTAGATGCACAATCATCTTTAGGCCTTAAATGCTTGGCCTTAAATCTTTAGGCCTTAAATACAGTTTATTAAACAAATCCTTCAAAAGACCACTCTTATCTAAAATACACATTTTAATTACTATAGTAAAAAAAACTTGCTTCCAAAGTCTTCCTCTCCTTTCTGTCCATCCCTTTCTCCCTTCACCCTCTTTCTCCCTTCCCCTTCTCTCCCCTTCCCCACTGAAGAGAGCCCTTAAAGAGACAATACCCCTTTCCTTCCAGATAGCTGGACAAAGAGTTTCCCTTTCTTTATTTCTGACTATCTGATTAACTAATTTTAAGAGAACTCTCCAGCAAGATCAGTACCTTAATAAGATATAAAATCCTTTGTTATGCCTAAAATCTTTGGAAACATATTTTTTAAAGTTGGTGAAATTTCATAAACATGTCTATTGTTATGGAGATATCACAAAGTAAATGAGCGTTCCTTTTTCTAAAAGCAATGAATGTTGTTATGAACACACTAAACCTCTGTGACTGATTAATTTAAAATAATGTCTTTGTTTTGGTGAGTTAAATATGTAGTAATCCGGAATGATTACTTTATGAAGGCTTAAGAGTACATTTAAAATATAAAATCAGTTTAGAAATACTGATTAAGAAAATGTAAAACAGAGAATAGCTGCATCATGTATTCCCTAATATTTAATGTTGTATTCAGCAAGACAGCTGATTCACGCTTACTGCATAGTTTTTGCAAATAAATGTCTGACAAACTTCAGGGCATACCAAAAAACCTGTGACTGACATTTTTTTATTCCCAAATTTAGTGCTTTTAATTAGGTACTGTTGGGATTTTGTGGTTCCCAATAATAACCAAATGAGTCAGATGCCAGGCAGAATCGAAGGTCTTCGATTCAATCCAATTCAACAAGACTTTATTCAATGTGCATGAAGGGAGAGCCCCTGGTACAAAAATCAGCAAGAGTCCCTCCAGCAAGGAGCCCCTCCCATTGTTATATTATAGCACATGGCAGTCACATAGCAAGTTACATAACACAAATCTCTAACCAATCATATTTAACCTTTCCACATATGGATTTGTTCATCATATGTTTATACTTCTCCACTCCACATGTTGAGCTCACCCACCTCCCCTTGGCCTTCTAGAATGTTCCTAGGGTGGTGAGCCACAGCCTCCTTCTTTATGCATAAGTACCTTTTAAATCACATTTTGTTTAAAATGAACACAAGCATACCCTTCAGCTCCCCCATTTGGTTTTGGGGCTAAGAACAATTCTTAGACTCCATTAACACCACTTCATGTATTTATTAGGAGCAATAATTAACCTTATCAACACTTAATTAACTACAATTTTGATAACAGAATTAATAATTACATAATGATATCTACAATAAAAATAATAAGTCCTCATAAGGATGGAACATTGGTCCCATGGGAAAGTTATATAGTTATCTCCAGCCCTTATTCTACTCAGGTGTCTGTGACATGAGAATGGGAGTGGGTGGATGGGCTGAGCCTCCAATTCAGGAGCCCAACCCACAGGAATTAACACCCCTCCAAGGATGGAATGACCATCTCAACATGCCCCTATTATTGATAGGGACCACTCCCCTGCCACCATCCAAGGTGAAGACATTCAGTCTTTGAGAACTGCAGTTCTCACCCAACAGGGCACCTGAGACACGAGTAAGTCTCCTATCAGGGATGCAACTTTTATGTTGAACACCATGCCAGAATAACAACACAGTTCTTCTACACACCTAGACCAATGCTTGCTAATACATTTTAGTATTTTTTAATAGATGGCTGAGTATAACAGTGAGGACCTGACCAACTGTGTTGCTGAGTTAAGGTGATATCTAACTTGATTAGACATGAGCCCTACTCTCACCGCAATAAACTGTCATCCCTGTTACTAACAAATTTTCAACCCAATCCCTATTATTAGATTTGAGTAATGGCATTTACAACTGAACCAGTGGCTCCTGGCCAGGTGATTACATCAGTAAAACACTGAAAGCCACTGCAGCATTAGTAAGCTGAGACCTCTAAAACACTCTGAAGTCTCAGAAACCACTCAAAACAATTAGTAGACCACAAAAATTCCTACATCAATTTTAAACTGGGAATATCAAATGAAAACACTTAATGTTGAGAATGGCTCTCGAGGAGTCGATAGAGTAAACAGGGATTATTGCGAATTCCAGTGACCCGGGCTGCTGAAGGAGTTACCAAGAGAATCGTGTGAGGTCCAGTCCAGGCTGGTTCAAAGGTTCGTTTTCTATAGGCTTTCACCATCACCTGATCACCGGGCTGCACCTCACGTGTCCTCTTCGCTGGCCTTTGGGTTTGGCTCAGTTCAGGGGTCCTATGAGACACACTGAGATAACAATTTGCAATATTCAGCAAACCAGTGGGAGCCGCAATCGGCCAGGCCTGTGGACAGGGCAGGTAAAAAAAGCAGCCCAGCCTGCCAGAGGCTTTCCCTACACAAGCAGTGACCCCAGTTTGAGAAACACTGATATATACGGAGTAGTTAAAGATGCCTGGTATTTTACATATTGTAAAACGTAAGGAAAACTGGTAAAATCAATCCTTTTTTAGATCACCTTTTGTTTGACTGACAGCTAGTCGTGCCTCCACCACTTTTGGTTTCCTTCTAGACAGACTGACAAAAGCAGCATCAAAACTAAAATGCACAAGTCAGTAATATGAGGTGGTAACTCCCACACCATCATAATTTCATTGACATTTCTGGACAAGGTGAACTTTAAGCCTGTGAGGTGTCCCATGCATGCCAGTGGGACTACTCATGTGAGTATAATTTCTGCATGTGCATAAATGTATAACATGATCAGAGCCTTATTCCTCAAGCACAGAGCAGGACAAATGCAAAAGTAAACTTAAAAGTTTACACAGAAAATTTTGTACCTACTACAGTTATACGTAACATCTATAAAGATTAAAACTGAAGAATTTAGCAAAAAAACCCTTTAACTTCCTGTTTATTTATTTTGTGTATTTGATAGCATTTTGAGTACAGTCAGTTTCACTCTTTCCCCTCATTGTCTGTCAATTTCTCATGAAAAGCCTCATATAAACATTAACAACAAGAAGTCCGGTGGCACCTTAAAGACTAACATATTTATTTGGGCATAAGCTTTCATGGGTAAAAAACTCACTTCTTCAGATGCATGAGGTGAAAATTACAGATGCAGACATTATTATACTGACACATGAAGAAAAGGGAGTTACCTCACAAGTGGGGAACCCGTGTTGACAGGGTCAATTGAATCAGGGTGGATGTAGTCCACTCCCAATAATTGATGAGGAGGTGTCAATTCCAGGAGAGAGAAAGTTGCTTTTGTAGTGAGCCAGCCACTCCCAGTTCCACACCCTGATTCTAGGCATGTGTCTGTATGGATATAATGGCCTGTAGAATGTGATGTTAGAGAGCTGCCTAGCGGCCTCTTGTTCATATTCCAACAGCACCTCTTTTGTCAGCCTTTTTTGATTATGTCAGAGTTGTTCCTGAGGCTGTTGATGGCATTGTGTTCTGAGATTATGGGGCAAGTGATCCTGCTTTTCCACAATTTCAGCCCCTGAATGTCGACGGAAGCAATCTATGTAGAAGTCCGTTCTGTTGTTTCGACCTTCAGGAGGAGTCCATGCAGAATCCTTCTTTTTGCAGTGCTGGTAGGGAGGATTCTGTGGGTTAGTATTGTTGGGGGGGGGAGGGGAGAAAAGCTCCAAGTAACTAGGCAATATGGCGTGGGGTCAGAAGTTTACATTCTTAGGCCTGCTAGCTAGCATAAGTACATGTGATCATTTATCATTTTCTTTTGTTCTTTTGTTTGTGGTACAAGAGGTAATCGATCAAAGGGGGGAGGGGTCAGTAGTATGGGTTAAGGATATAGTTAATTAAAAGATCCGGTAGTTAATGAATTGTAAATGATGAATTGTAGCACCTGTGAACATCTCTGTAAATAAGTAAAGTATATAAGACATGGCAACGCATAGTAATTCGTGCATGATTTGAGAGTTGCATCTCCGTGCACCTTATTTGAGCTCAAATAAAGTAATACTAGCCTCTCCACTCCGGTGTGGTTATTTGGGGATACGCACACCGGGCAAACGAACCCCAAACCGTTGCTCTCCCTGCAACAGTATGTTGTTCAAAGGTGTGTTGGAAATATTTTTTGAGCCTGAGATGTCGAAAGTAAGATTCGAGGTCACCGCAGAACTGTATCATGTTTGTGGGTCTGGAGGGGAAAAAAGGAGATGCCCTGAGATAGGACAGACTTTTCTGCCAGGCTAAGAGTATAGCTGGAAAGATTAACAATATTGTTGGGTGGGTTAAGCGAACTACTGTTGTGGCTCCTTGTGGCACGTAGCAGTTTAGATAGCTTAGCGTCCTTTTTCCTTTGTAGAGAAACAAAGTTTGTGTTGTAAATGGCTTGTCTAGTTTTTGTAAAGTCTGTCTATGAGGAAGTTTGTGTGAAAGGTTGTTTTTTTATGAGAGTATCCAGTTTTGAGAGCTCATTCTTAATCTTTCCCTGTTTGCTGTATAGGATGTTGATCAGGTGGTTTTGCAGTTTCTTTGAGAGTGTGTGGCACAGTCTCTCAGCATAGTCTGTGTGATATGTAGATTGTAATGGATTTTTTACCTTTAGTCCTTTTGGTATGATGTCCATCTGTTTGCATTTGGAAAGGAAGATGACATCTGTAGGTATCTATATGAGTTTTTTCACGAAGTTGATGGATTTCCGCTCCATACAGCTAAATTCAATGCCTTGCATAATGACAAGTTTCAGAGTAGCAGCCGTGTTAGTCTGTATCCGTAAAAAGAACAGGAGTACTTGTGGCACCTTAGAGACTAATGAATTTATTTGAGCATAAGCTTTCATGGGCTACAGCCCACAATAGCTCATCTTAATTAATTAGCCTCTTAGAGTTGGTAGGGGAACTCCCACCTTTTCATGTTCTCTGTATGTGTGTATATATATCCTCACTATATGTTCCATTCTATGCATCCGATGAAGTGGGCTGTAGCCCACAAAAGCTTATGCTCAAATACATTTGTTAGTCTCTAAAGTGCCACAAGTACTCCTGTTCTTTTTGTGGATACAGACTAACATGGCTGTTACTCTGAAACCTGCCATTTAAATCACAGGGACTATAAATGATAGCATGCAGTGTTGTATCCTTGTCAGTCCCACAGGATACTGGTAATATCTTTTATTGAACTGACTGCTGTTGGTGAGACAGACAAGCTTTTGAGCTACACACATAGCTCTTCTTCATGTCTGAAACTTCAGAAACAAGTGTTACTGCTATGTTAATAGGCCACTTCATTTTGAATGGTCCCTTGAAATATGTGTTAACTATTTATGCTTAACAGTCTGTTCCATCTTATTCAGCTGTGACACTCTGAGTACGTTTCCCAGACCCGAAGAAGAGCTCTGTGTAAGCTGTGCAAGTCTCTTACTGGATCAGCTTCTGTTGGTGACAAAGATATAACGTCACCCAACTTGTCTCTCTAATATTCATGGACGTGAAGATAAGGGGGTGTGCTTGCAGAATTGAGGCCTAGATGTGCAGCTCCAGGTTTCATAATTGTCCTACTACTGCTGATAAGCTCACAACCACAGCATTCTTCTCATTTGCATAGGGTTGAGAGGTAATCAGTTTTTACAAAGAAAATGCAAACAGATTTGGAAATTTTAAGTCTAAACAAATACTTTACAGGTTTGGAATCTTAGGGTAAAATTTTCAAAAGTGCCTAATTGATTTAGGAGGCCACATCTCATTTTCAAAAGTCACTGTGGCCCATAGCCTAGAAGGTATTTAGATTTGAATCAATGGGAGTTAGGCACTTAAATCACTGAGGCACTTCTCAAAATGTTACCCTTGAACTTTAGGAAACTGGCTAATTCCTAGTTCCCTGGGAACAAGTTAATTTCCAGGTTTGTGGGTGCATGGTGGCAGGAAGGTTTCCTAATTCTAGTGGAGTGCATTCCAACTTGGCTTATCTTCCTGCTTCTAGAATCACAACCTCACTCCCCTGGCTTTTGCTCCAATTGCAGCCCATCTCCACTTGCTGCTGAGTACCCACCCTGGCCTTGGAAATCTGTAGGTTGTGTTGGAAACTCAGGCTGGGGATAGGACAAAGAACTGGGATAGGAGCCAGCAGCAGGGTGAGGTGAGTAGGGAGCATGAGGCTGACACGTACAAGTTAAGAAAGGACATATCAGGGAGGTGAAAGAGGTCTCTTTTGCTTAGGAGAGAGAAATGAGACCCCTGTTCACTTGTAACTCATTAAGAATGTGACTTGTGCTTAGAAATTAGAGAAATTCACAAAGATATTAGTCAACCTTTAAATTGTGCTGTTGAGTATGGATACTGCAACCTACATATTTTAGGTGTAAATTATACTGCAGTCTATATTAAGGGTACGTCTACACTGCACGATTATTTCGAAGTAGTTTAAACCGATATTACAAAACCGATGTTATAAAATCGGTTTTGCGCGTCCACAATGCGATCACAAAATCGATTGCTTGCGTCCATGGTCCAAGGCTACCATTGATTTAAGGAGCGGTGCACTTGCGGTAGCTTTTCCTCAGCTATCCCATAGTTCCCACTTCCGTGTTGAGAGCACGAGTGCCTGACCTGGGGCAGAAAACATATGCCCCGGGTGGTGCTGGGTACAGCCTCACCCCTCCCTTTGTGAAGGCAGTCAGACACCCTTTGGCGCCTTTTTCGCGAGTTGCTTGAGCAACGCCATAGCACGCAATCATGGACCCTGAGATCACAAACGTAATTCCTGAACCGTTGTCAACACCCTCGCGTACTCGCGTGCTGACTATACTGAACAATGAACTGCAAAGCAGAGGAGGAGGTGCAGATTTGCTGAGCGGCAAGGACGAGCGATGACGAAGATGGAGGCCAGAATTCTCCATAACCGCTGGCCCCAGCGTTTTGGAGCTACTGCTATTAACGGGGCATCTTCTACCCATTGAAACGCCGAATTTGGGCACGTGGAAACCAAGCACCAGGGACTGGTGGGACGCATTTTTTGATGGTTGGGACGTATTCGCAGTGGCTGCGAAACTTTCGCATGCGTAAGAGCACTTTTTAGGAACTTTGACATGGCCTTTCCCCTGCCCTGAAACTCCATAATACAAACATGAGAGCAGCCCTCACGTGGAGGAAGCGTTAGTGGCAATAGCCCTCTGGAAGCTTGAACGCCAGACAGCTACCGGTCAGCGGGAATCAATTTGGAGGGCGGCAAATCTACTGTGGGGCCATGCAGTGATGCAGTAGCCAAAGCAATCGTTAAGCTGCTGCCCTACGAAAGGTTTGTGACTCTGGAACGTGCAGGTGATAGTGGATTGGCTTTGCTGTAATGGGTTTCCCGAAACTGTGGTGGGGCCATACGATGGGAATCCCATATCCCTATCTTGGCCCCCAGAACACCAGAAGGCCCCAGTACGTGAACTCGCGAAGGGGACTTTTTCATGGCTGCCTGCAAGCACTGGTGGACCACAAGGGACGTCACCCACATCCCACGTGGGAAGGCCGGAGGAAGGGTTCATGACTCTCGTGTCCCTTCAGGAGCACTAGGTCCTGTGTTAAACGGCTACAGCAAGGGAATTACTTCCAACCAGGAAAATAACCGTTGGTAAATGTTCAAATGCCTATATATCCTGCGGGCACCCAGCCTACCCTTGATGCCATGGCTCAATGAACCATTACACTGGCCAAGCCTGGACAGTGGTCGGAGTCTGTTCAACTACAGGCTTGAGCAAGTGCGGATGTGTAGAATGCTGCATTTGGCCGTTATAAGGGTCGCTGGCGATCATTAACTTTACTCGCTCAGACCCTCAGCCAAACCATGTCCGCTTGCTATTGCTGGCTTGCTGTGTGCTCCACAATCTTTGTGAGACTTTAAGGGGAGACATTCTATGGCTGGGGTGGGAGCTGAGCAAAATCACCTGGCCGCTGAGTACGAGCAGCCAGAGACCAGAGCGATTAGAAGAGCACACCTGGAGGCGCCTGCGCATCAGAGAAGCCTGAAAACGAGCTTTCAGCACGGCCCAGGGTACGGACATGTGCTCTGTTTGCTTCCCCTTGATGAACCCTCCGCACTTGATTGGACTTATTCATGCTGTAAGCAACCCACCCTCCCCCTTTCATTACAGGTTGGCGAATTGGAAATAAATTCGTTGCTCGTTAAAAAATCCTTTATTATACATTAAAAGTAGATTTATGCATCTGTTACAAAATCATGAGTTTTTCGCATTACTCGATTCCCTGATAAGCAACCCACCCTCCCCCTTTCGATTGTATATCCTGTTATTACAATAGGAAACTATAAAAAAGGCAGAGATTAGGTAAGGCCGCGCTTGTCCCGGCTTCATGGCTGCTGTGCTTTGGAAGGAGGGGGAAGGAAAGGGCTAAAGCACATTGTAGCGTAATACAGCCTTTTCCTTGAACTCTGCAGGGGTGTGGAGGGAGTAGGCGGATGCCAGAGAAAGCCTTCCCCCACGCGTTCTTACACGTTCTGGGGTGAGGGAGATATGGACGTGGGCTTGCAGGGAGGTTAAAAACAGGGGCTGCAGCGGCACTCTGTCTTACTGTGCTGCTTCTTTCCTGAAGATGCCACCATGCGTTGGAGGATTTCAGTTTGAGAACGCAGCAGATCAGCGTTGCATCTCTCCAATCGTGGTTCCTGCCTAGCCCTCTCAGATCGTTCACTGGCATCTTTCCTGTACTTTGCCTACCACATCCTTCCAAATCCTTCTGTTTTATCCCTCTCATTGCGTTGTTACTTCAATTATTTCTAAAGTGAAACATTTCATCTCCGTCTTCTTCTTCCTCCCGCAACGTATCAACAGCACGCCCTCGTGATGCATAGGGACTTCAGAGAAATGTGCAGCTGCATGGGAAGGCAAACCAAGGTGATAAGTCATTGAAAGATACCTTTTACAGAGCAATGATAGTACTTCTTTCACATAGAACACTACTTTCCACCTTTACAGACACATGTGATCTCTATAACAAGGTTCGACATTTTGTATCGTTGTTAAAATATTGCAGTGGTCTGTGTGACTTGGCACACCCACAGACGCAGGTTACGGCCACCTTACGTCCACGCCGGCGATGTAAACAAAGTGAGGCTTTAAATTTTGACTTTCTCCGCCTCATATACACAGTGACTATATGAGCCTTGCTCCTGTTAAAGAGGAACCTGCAAGGCCCAAACCCCCATCTTTGCACATCCACCAACAGCACATGAGCTCCTATAAATATACGATCGCTGCTAGTGACACCCTACATCCCCCCCGCATCGGTAACTCTCTTGTTGCTGGTAGCAGGGAAGAATCCTGTTGCCAGACGCTGGAAACTCGTCGCTTATCCTCCTCCCATCCCCCGCTCTGGCCTAGTTAGCAAAATCGCAATGTCTGCCCCCTTTACATTTCCGATTGTTCTACAACCCGTAAACAATGATGATATCTCTCTCCTGACAATAGCACCGCGGAGGCAGATCGTTTGTTTATGCAAATGCCTTCAGTGCAATGCCTTCAATGCCTGCGCAGTACCAAATGTCTTGCCAAAATTGCATGGCGTTGAAAAGTTACCTACTATGGGGGAACGGAGAAGGCTTTGTCTTGGCCAGAAATGTTCTCATATAGGTCATAAGGGTTTTGAGTTCCTCCAGACCGATGAGTTCCAGTGGAACATTTAATTGGAGGATTTTCGCTCCATCCCCAGACATGTTAACGAAATTTCCTGCTAACAGTTAATGGCTGCGACTGCAGCAAAAGCCCTAGGTGTCAATGCGATCTACAAAAAACCGTCGTTGTTTAATCCGTGTTTTGTACAGAATGAAAGGGGACACTTACCGGAGGTCCTTCCATGCTTCACGTCTGGGCTTTTCTCGCTTGGGGAGCGGCAGGGACTGTAATTCTTGGGTCTCAAAAGATCCTGGCTGTTGGGGCTTTACGGACTGCTGTGTGCTAATCACCACGGTCACTTCATCCTCAAATTCGTCTCCATTCTTCCACCCTCGGCTACATCCTCAGAAAACACTGATATTTCATCCCAAAAGTCTGAATCCTTATCGGACAGGAGGTGCGGGCACTGCGTAGTGCTTGAACCCCAAAAATTGCATGTAGTTCAGCATACGAAGCGCATTTTCTCGCTCAGAGTCCTACCTTCTGTTTGCTTCTCCTGGCTTTCTGGTAACCCTGTCTAAGTTCCTTCACTTTCACTCGGCACTGAAGGGGAGTCTCATGCTGTTGCCTTTTATCAGCCATAGACTTGAAATTCTTTTCAAAAACTTTTTTCATTTCGTCTTTTGGAACGCAGTGCTTGAGCACTGAGTACCTCACCAAGATAGCGATCAGATCCAGAACTCCTGTGTGGTCTCCAAGCTGGCGCTCTTCTTCGATTATCAGGAGATGCATTGGTGACGAGTGCAAATGAGCTCTGTGTGGGTCACCTGTGTGTGTATTTGCTGACTCCTCACGGTGGACAATCAGGAAAGAATTCAAAAGTCCGCGGGGATTTCAGGCTTTTTCCTGTTTACCTGGCCGTGCATCACAGTTTTAGTGCTCCGATGCTATCATGAGTTGCCCCTGTGACAGTTGTTTCTGAAAACCCAATGGAGTGGCTCACTTGGGCAGAGTCAATCGCTTCCCTTCTGGTTTCTAAAAATTGTATGTCCTGCCTGGACTGTCATAGCCACGACTGCCTGCCTCAAGTGCCCCCTCCCCCCGGTTTATGTCACCAATAAAGTCTATGTTTCTTATTCTTGTATTCCTTTACGACTGTCTGACAGAAATGGGGGGTGGGACCCTGCCACGGTTAGACTGCGAGGGTTGGGGATGAGAGGTGAAGCAATTGGTTGCGGTTTCTTTGCCAGGGGAACCCCCTGTTAATACAGCCCACGGTGAGTAGCTGTGCTCTTCAATACACTTGACTCTTCCTTCAGAGAGTAGTTATCGTGTTAGTCAGATCTGTAAAAGCAGCACGAAATCCTGTGGCACCTCATAGACTAACAGTACGTCTGTTACTCTATAAGGTGCCACAGGATTCCTTGCTGCTTTGAGCTCTTCTTGTAGTCAGGACTGACTCTATTTTAGACAGCATAGAGGGAGGCGATTGACTTCAGTGGCCAATGTAAGAGCCTCCCCACCTCTCCGTCAATCCCAAGTTGCTTTTGCGTGGCTGCCCCGGCTGATTTTAGCCAGGGGCACTCATGATAGCAGCGCGGACAGTTCAGAGAAGGAGAAAATACCGTCATTGTCATTACCAGGTTTTCTTCTGCAGTAGACGGTACAGAACGACTGGTAAACCATCTCTGCTACTCATTTGCAAAGCAATTGAATGCTGTGATGTAAGCCCTTTCGAAGTGTCGCCTCTGTCTCCACGGCATCCTTTGACACAAAATGTGACGGAAAAAAACAAAAAAGCCGACTGGCTCTAGTGCTGCCGTGCTATCTGTTTTCTGCAAGGCGCAAAATCCAGGAGAAAAATTGTGCAAAAGGACTCGTCTGATGATGTTTCCCGGAGCAAGGAATGACTGACGAACATTACCCAGACCCCCTGTGACCATTACATTAGCTCAGGCCGGCGGGATCATGCGAGGAACGGAAAGGGTGGGTGCTGAGGCACTCCGCTATCCCACAGTCCTCAGCAGTCTCGTAAAACTATTTGCTATTCTTGCGCTTACGCCCAGTGTCTGTAGCTTACAACACGTGTCTTTATGGTTCACGGAACAGCTATTCAGTTTCTTTCCCCTACCCAGCACTGAGAAATGACAGTTAAATAAAGCAATCCTGAGTTACTTAACAATTCACCCCTCTTGTACTGAATGCTACTGATAGAGGCGAATCTGCGCCACTGAAGAGCATTTAGAGACTTTGCCACTAGTGGCCAGTATCATAACCATATGAATTAATCTGAGAGATGTGATTACTTGCACTTGAAAACTCCCGCTCCTCTCCTTCCTGGTGGTATGATGGCTACAGTACTACTGTAGACAGCAGAACTGTTACCATCTCCCCTCTTTTGTTACACTCACCAGTAAATGGAGACAGAACGAATAATAACCCTGTTAAATTTTTTGAAGGAAAAGGGGATTAACTCACTTGGGACTGAGTCCAATCCTGCCCTTTACGGTTAATAAAAATAGACGAGTCAGTCCAGACAAGAATAGTGATACAGTAGTTTAAAATCAGTACAGCGCAGCCTGCTCATCTGCGTCAGTATTCACAGAGGGAGCCGCTGCCAAGTAACGCAACTGTTGCTTACCCACCTTACTGGGGCTACCACTGCAGTTGCCCCCCACCCATTGTTGGTCATGGATGTTATTTGAAGAATGCAACTGAATAAGAATCACAGAGTAGTTACTGAGATCAAATGAGGGGGATGGGAAGCCACGCATGGACTATGACAGTCCATGCAGTCAGAATCTTTGCTTTACGCAAGAGAGAAGGGTTCGATGAAGCTCAGCCCCCAGGTGATAAGATGAAGACAGTTACAGGCCGTTCTTACCATTCCCTGTTCAGAAAAAGGCGAAGTCATTCC
>NC_133770.1:91281666-91354800 GCF_003597395.2 Chelonoidis abingdonii | reverse complement strand
TCCCTCTCTCCTTTCCCCACCAGTCCCTGGTGAGGTCAGACCCAGTCCCCTTGGGTCTTACACAAGGAAAAGTCATCAGGTTTTAAAAGAAAGCTTTTAATTAAAGAAAGAAAAGTAAAATTATCTCTGTAAAATCAAGTGGAAATGTTTACAGGGTTCAGCTTTACATAGACCAGAGGGCTCCCTCCCCCTAGCCTAAGTATAAGTTACAGCAAACAGAGGTAAAATATCCTTCAGCAAAATGCACATTGCAATAAAGAAAAAAAAAAAGTCTAATCCACCTTCTATGTAGTACTTACGGTTTTGAACCTGAGAGACTGTTTCAGAAAGATTAGAGAAAACTGGTTGCATGTCTGGCCCCTCTTAACTCCAAGAGAGAACAAAGAACAACCCAAAAGCACAATCGAAGACTTCCCTCACCAAGATTTGAAGTATCTTGGTCCCCCGATTGGTCCTTTGTCAGATGTCAGTCAGGTTCACTGAGCTTGTTAACCCTTTACAGGTAAAAGAGACATACCTTAACTATCTGTTTATGACACGCCCCCCCAATCTCAGACAGTGTGGAACCACATTGGCGATGATTTTTTTCTAGAACTTTAGAATAAACAGATTATTAAAACACATGCACCTTTATATATACTACTAATTATATAAACTACAGACTTTTCACATTTTAAGGACATTTTTTAACCTGTTGATTTTGGGAAACTTTTACGGAGAGTGCATTAGCTACTTTGTTAGAAGCTTCTGAAATGTGTTGAATTTCAAAATCAAAATTTGGATAGCTAAACTCCATCGAAGAAGTTTTTTGTTGTTTCCCTTGGCACTATGAAGCCATTTTAGCGCAGCTGGTTGGTTTGTAGCTGGAACCGCCATCCCCAACATATGGTCGTAGCTTTTCAGGGCATACACAATGGCGTAGCATTCTTTTATGATTGACCCGTGGCTTTCCCTCTCAGACAGTTTCTTGCTGAGAACATGACAGATGGAAGTTTGATCCAGTCCTTTCTGCATTAAACTGCTCCACACCACGCTTAGATGCATCTTGTGGTTACTAGGAATGTTTGTCAAAGTCTGGACCCTTAGCACAGGGTTAGACATGAGCATCGCCTTAAGCTGGGTAAAGGCCTTTGACACTTATCAGTCCACTTAACTGCATTGGCTGGTTGTTTTTGGTCAGTCTGTTAGTGGGCAGTGATTGGCTGTAGTGTGTACAAATAGCCTGTAATACCCGGCCAAGCCTAAGAAGGATTGGATCTGTTTCTTTGACCTTGGGACAGGCCACTTTTGGATAGTATCCACCTTGGCCTGTAGGAGTTTATTGTTTTTTGACCCACCTGGTGTCCCAGGTAAGTCACTTTGTTTTGGCCTATTGACACTTTTTGGCCTTAACAGTTAGTCCTGCTGCCTGACGCTCAAAGACTTTTTCCGGTGTTCTAGGTGTCGGGCCATGAATTAGAAAAAAGGCACATCATCGAGGTGCAACTGCATATTCTCCCAATCTTCTATGACACCATTCCACAAGTCTTTGGAGGTGGCGGGTGCATTTCGCAGCCAGAAGGAAGCACATTAAACTATACACCCCTGCATGCGTGATGAAGGCTGACTTTCTTTGGCGGTTATCGCGTACTTGCCAGTACCTGGTTAAGTTCTATGGTAGAGATGAACTGGGCACGTTCCAGCTCTCCATAGCTCATCGATGCGCGGCTTGGATAGTTGTCGGGACAAGTTACCACATTTAATTACGTAGTCCATGCAAAAGCGTATTTCCCATCTGGTTTGGGTACCAGAACCACTGGAGTGCCCATGCACTGGTAGATGAGCGTATTATACCCTCTGTAGCATGTTTTGGATCTTCCTGTTCTATAGCAGCTGGGCATGAGGAGACAACCTGTAGGTGGGGTTCTAATGGCGAGCATTTCTGTGTCATGAAGTGGTATGGCCATCAGTCCATCCTGGGTGGCCTGAAACAATGGGGCGAAGCTATGCACAGCTTCTTGATCTGTTGCCGCTGCAGACATTCCAAGTGTGGAGAGGTCACCTCTTCCACGCACCGTCACTCTTTCCTTTGTAGTAGACACTTCAGGCCACTCACATCATCTTTCCCTGGCTTTAACTGACAAACCTTCAAGTCTCTGGAATAAAAGGGCTGAGAGAATTAACGTGGTACACTTTAGGCTTTAGTGAGGAATTGGGAAATGCTATGAGGTAGTTAACAGCTCCCAGGCGCTCTTGGAATGTGAATGGCCCTTCCATGACGCTTCCATCTTATGGGCCTTTGCGCCTTTAAGACCATAACCTGGTCTCCTACCTTGAAAGAACACTCTCTGGTATGTCTATCATACCAGGCTTTTGTTCTTTTTGAGCCCTTTAGGTTTTTTAGCAAGGCTAAGAGTGTCGGAGGGTGCTTTGTGAGTTGCTTACAAGTCTAGAATGTTAGTTCCTGGAAAGGCGTAAACCCCTCCACTTGCTGCTTCACTGACTGTAATGGCCCCTTAACCTCGTGGCCATACACAAGTTCAAACGCGTGAAACCCTAAACTGGGATGTGTACAGCCCTGTTGGCAGAAGCAACTGCTGTAACCTAGGCCCAACATGGTGTTCATTGACGAATTATGTATTATGCCCCCAAAGTTCCAATAACCTCTCCCCAGGCCATTGTTTGATAGTGGTAAGGGGTGGCCACAAAGTGATTCACCCCATGAGCTTCCACAGATCTTTCATGGTCCCTGCCAGGAAATTAGTTCCTGATCTGTAGGATATCGGAGGGCCAACCTACCCTGGCAAAATGTCTGTTTAGGCCTGGCACACAGTTTAGCCTGGTGTTGCTCTAGAGCTACTGTTCCAGCCATCGAGTAGCAAAGTCCACGAAAGTCAGTATGTACTGCTTTCCTCTGGGGTTTTTTTTTGGGAAAGGACCAGAATATCCATAGCTACTCGCTGAAATGGGACCTCAATTGATGGGGAGTGGCTGGAGAGGGGCTTGACCTGGTCTTGTGGCTCCACTCTTTGGCACACCTCACAAGACTGGACATAATTGACAATGTCCTTGCCCATCCTCTTCCCGATGGAAAGACTTTCCAACCTGTCTTTTGGTCTGTTCACCCCAGCATGGCCAGTGGATGCATCATGGCTAGCTTAGACGCTCCCCTGTACTTAGTTGGAACCACAACTTGTTTTTGCGGCTGCCATTCTTCCTGGTGTCCACCAGAAGAGTCTCCTTGATAAAGTCCTTTTCTATAACAAACCGGATCAGTTAGAGAGCTGAGAGGCGTGGGGTGCTCCATGCCGCCACCAAGCTTTCTGAAGGCTGTCATCTGCTTCCTGCTCAGTCTGGGACTGTTCCCTTGGGCTGGAGACACCGAGTTCCTCCTTCGATGTGGACTTGGGCTTGGTCCCTTGATGATAGTAGGTGAGGGGTTGTCATCATGCTGGTGAACGCTCTCCATGGTGCACCGTGGTATTTCAGGCTCTGCTGAGCCTCCGAGTATGGTTGTCTTCACTTTTGCAGTTCAGGCCCACTGGCGCCTCTGGCGCTGGGGTTGAAGATGGTTTGCAAGCGCTGGCTCAGTGCTGGCAACGGTTCTGGTGCTGGTTGTTTTCCAGTTCCGGTTTCTGGACTGGAGACTGTGGCTGTTGCCTTTGTTGAGGGGATCTGGGTCCACCACCTCTGTCTGGGTCTCTGGTACACAGACGGGCCCTTGTGGATGGTCGTCAGAACAGGGATGGTCTGGAAGCTTGCCTGGCTTGGCTGCTGTGTACCATTCCCGCTCTCTTGGCTGCTTCACCTGGTTGGCCAAGTCTTCCCCAGTAGCATGGGGATGGGATAATTGTCATAGACTGCAAGTCACATTCCTGACCAGCCTTTTACTGGACAGGCAGTTCAGCTGTAGGCAAGTCTACAAGATTTTGACATAAAGAGGTAAAGTATCACGTGGGCCTCTGTATCGATGAAATTGGGGTCCACTAGGATTGGTGGATAGCTGACACTTGTGCCCCGGATCTCTCACGTGATACCTTCTTTTATCTCTCTCTTTTTTCGATTTCCGTCCACACGAACCCTAATCCGAGTTATCACTATCAAATTTAGCGCTACTCCTCTCGTTTGGGAGGAGTTCCGAAATCGATTTAAGGAGGCGGTTAACTCGATATTAATGATGACGTCGTGTGAACGGATACAGCGTTAAATCGGTATATCGGCCATTAAACCGATTTAAAGTCGCAGTGTAGACCTGTAAGTGTAGCCTGTATACAACGTAGCTTATGTTGCAACTTATATTTTAACATAGTCAGGCTGGAACTGTCCAGATTGGTGCTCCAATAGTTTGTATGCATATGCTTGTGTGTGTTGGAGCTAGACGATCTGGGGGAAAATAGTGCTTCAGATCTCTCCAAGTATAGGTAATGATCTTCATTCTTCTCCAATGCCATGGGGCCAGCTCCTTTAGATTGGCATTTCTATCTCTACACTGCTATGTAGAACATGGAGAGCAGGGAACAAAATATCAGTTACAAGGAGGACAGTAAAAGCTGACGTAGTGTCTTTAAAGCAGCATGATGAATACTCCTGGCAGAATCATGAGTTATTTGCTCTCTCCTGTATAAGATGTCCTAAATGTTTAGAGGATTTTGGGGATTTTGGAGGTAGAGAGTGGAGTTAGTAGGACTGAAGGTTACAGAACAAGAGCAAGAAGAATGAGATTCTAAGAGCAAATAGAGAACAAGAAGTTATTTCTTGTATTGAGAAACTTGTTGCTGCAAAAAGTAGCACGGTGATTCATTGAAAGAAACTGTTTCTGAGTCAGTGTTGTACTGCTGCCCCAGTATTGTGATAGAGTGGTTATTAAAATATATTCTATGGCACTTTTCACAAGAGTAGATATATTATCTGGCTATATTCCAGTTTGGATAATTACCTCATATTCTTTCAACTGGATAGGATAGCCATCATTTTCTGTTCTTAATTGAAGTGTTCCTGTACACAGCTGAAAAGCTGCATGTTCCATGACAGAGAGGTTGTGTTTGAGTGAAGGGTGAAGTAATCCCTTTACGCTGCCTTGGATTAAAGATACTACATAAATGCCATCAATATTATAATTACTGTACTCTGAAGTTAGTATAAAATGTCTTTATACATAGCAACATGTCTAGTGTGTTACTTGAGCAATATAAAGTAATCTCACATAAAGCAATGATGTATAATATACCTGAAAATATTCTATATTTGTGAAAAATGATACATATTGTCATGTCAATAGCCTTTCACGTAAAAGGCAGTACATTCTGCAGTGCCTGACTTACCGGTAGTTAAAGGATACTGCACTATGCACTAATAAAGGACTTGATCCAACTCCTACTAAAGTCAATATGGAGTTGGCTCAGGCCAAATTCAGTATTTTCGTGCTTTTCTAGGAGTTAGATTGTGAGTTCCTTACCTCACTTCACAAGTAGCTCCATCGAAATTACACTGTTTAATGTGGACAAGGAGTTCACAATAAGTTTGTATCTCTCTCATCTACAGTATTTAACACAGTTAACATAGGCCATTACAGCAGCATTTATATTTGCCTTAAAATAGCTCTAATAAAGGCAAATACAGCTTTTACATTTATTGCTTCATCTGTGAAGGATAAATTAAAAAATCTCTGCAAACAGTACTGATCATGTCAGCTAATTAAGGGTACAATTCTGGTCCCATTTAAATCAGTCACAATTTGCCATGTACTTCAGTGGGAGCAGAATTGGACCACTAATGTACAAGTGACTCTATTACTTTGGACTACATGGGAAAGTATGTTCCTAGTACAGCCAAGTATTTAAGTATTTGCCAAACTTTAAACACAGTAATCCTATTTTGGGATACTCCTGTGCTTAAAGTTAGGCATGTGCTAACATTAGTCTCCAGCTACACTTGTCTTTCTATAGCTGAATACTGAAAGAATTACTATTTCACTTACTACCTTGGCAACTAATGTAGGCAAAGAATTCACACATGTAGCTTCCTGCTAGTCTAATTTGATTTTAAAAACACTATCTTGAACTTGAAACAACTTTCTGGAAGTCACAAGAAAGACACTCACTGGGAGATTGATATAAATTATTAATATGGCTTTCAGCACTGTTTTCCAAACCCACAACTCCAATTACTTTGTGAAGAATGTATGAGTTTGCTAAAGGCTAGATCTTTCAAACCAATCTTCTGTTACAAATATGAAGTGACATAAGAAAAAGCAACACAGAATATGCAACATTTCTGATAATTTTTTTATGTTATGAACGTTTTTGGAGAAGATTTGCCATCAATAATATTTTAATTTTCATATCTCTTATTCTGAATGTTGTCAAAATAACTTCATCTCTTACAAAGTATCTCTAGTTTTTCTGCTGGATAATATTAAAAATTGAAGCAATTACTCCAGAAAACAGGAAAAAAATGACAGTCCAAGAAAACAAAAACAAACTAGATACTATAGTAGACTGCCCTAACAAAAAACAAACATTGACCAAATAAGATAGACTGTTGACACCTTGCTTATATTGCAATCAATATTCTTTTCACACTTTGATAACTACAGTTCATGGAATGTTATACTTATTCTATACTCACAGTTCTAACTCCGAATCAGTGTACAATCAGTCATGTAGCTACTAAAACTGGGTTACTGTACCATATGTACATGCACAGAGGAGACAGCTATTTTCTGTTATTTTATAGGGGCACTTTCTGCTTAGTAATATTATACTTTGATGTGGTGGTGTACATCAGAAACAACTGCCTAAAATGTCTTATTGTTGTTATACAGTAGAATTTCTAGAAACAAGGAAAACCTGCGTATTTACATGGCTTCAACAGCATGCAGGTGTCAATTAAGTCAATAGCAAAACTCTGTGTTCACAAGTGTGACTTGTTACACCAAGCAACTAGTAAACAAAAGTGAGGAATTTGAGAATGAGGGAAGGATTTTGAATCTTAGGCTACGTCTTCACTACCCGCCGCATCGATGGGTAGCAATCGATTGCTCGGGGATCGGTATATCGCGTCTCATCTAGACACAATATATCGATCCCCGAACATGCTTATATCGATTCTGGAACTCCACCAACCCGAACGGAGTTGCGGAGTCGACATAGGGAGCAGCGGACATTGATCCCGCGCCGTGAGGACAGTGAGTAATTCGATCGTAGATACTTTGACTTCAGCTACGTTATTCACGTAGCTGAAGTTGCGTATCTGAGATCGAGTTTCCCCCGTAGTGTAGACCAGCCCTTAGATTAGGTGGTATTTAGGAAAAAGACAGTTTGGTTAAATAGAACATTTCCTTGCTGAGTAGGTTGTGGATCCTCTGGTCCTGAATCTTCACCACTTTGCAGTTTGTGTAGTCCTTTACATCTGTGTAAGTGAGTACAAAGTGAACATAGAACACTACACTTCTGACTTGGCAGTATTTAACTCCTCTACAAAAAGGGTATAAATGACGATGCAAGCTGCAAGGCTCTGGAAAATCAGACCCTCTGCATTCCAGCCATTTGGAAAGTAATTTGGTTTTTACTTCAGCATGAAGGCTATGTATGGCAAAAGGAATTCTAACACTGAAATTAGAACATTTATGGCACTAATTGTATATGAAGCACACAAAATGAGAAACAGAAAAGCAAGGAAATTGGGGAATTTCTTTTATATAATACTGTGGCTCAAAGACACATGCAAGCAAGATATGAAGGAATTTCAAATCCATCCTCACAGATGGGAAATTTTGTCAAGTGACTGTAACAAGTGGTGCCATTTCCTCCATCAGGACATCAAAATCCATAACAGGAGTTGGTCTTACAACTTGAAGAGAAAAGAGTTGTAGGAAGCAAGCAGTTCCCAACCAAGATACATACATTTGCAATTCAGTCACATGAGACACTGCAAACTTTACATCATAGGCTGCAATTCCCACTGTCTCTCACAGACGAAAGGATGCCAACACCTCGTGGTGGCTGAAAAAGCTTTACTACTACTACAAAAAAGGGATTTTTATCATCAAAGCTAAAAGAAGACAGCATTTGTGTTTTAGTTGGTTTTTTTAATATCATATCTAGGTGTTGTGACTGTAAACTACCACCAGATGCTGGTTTTTTAAAAGAATGTAATTGTCTTACATTGTCACTATTATAAATGCAAAATTATGTAAATGGCAACATAAGAATTTAAATATACTAATGGAATAAACTGTAAAAATATAGTAATTCAGCTCCCTTGTGAGTGTATATAGTGTGCACTGCTACCATATAATATTTAGCAATAACCTATAGCATACATTTCTGTATAATAAGACTGACAATGTTTGCTGTGGAAACCATACCTTTACAATTTCATAATATATATTTAAATTCTCACCCACAGTGCTGCATTAACATAGACTTGGGAAAGGGGGTGGGATGGATTTGCAGTGAATTTCCTTTTTTTAAAAAAGGAAAAAACAAAGAACAAAAAGGCTTAATTAATGGCTATTTAAATAAAGGTCAGTAAGGGACCTGTGAGAAAAAAAAGAAGGCTGCATTTGTGAAGATGTTCAGAGAACACCATGATCTAAAAAGAATAGTGGAAGTTGCTAAGCATGCTGGAGATGATCCTAAGAACTACAAGAATATAGGTACCATCACTGGTTGCGAAGTAGATTGAAACGGGAGAAGAACTGTCAGGGAATTGCTCCCCCATACTGGAGAGGCATACTCCCTCACGTTTCTCTGACTTGGATAAATAGTGTACCCACCTCCTCTTTGATTAGTGCAGTTAGGACTCTCCTCTCCTGTTTCAATCTATCTTAATCACTGGAGCTGCATGCAGGAACTGAGGTATGGGTGGTCAGGCCTAATGGTTACAGTCAGGGCGGCCTAGAACCATGGTCAAGGTCAGATGCCAAGCCAAAGGTCAGAGCTAGAAACAGAGTCAGGTGCCAAACCAGAATCAGCGTCAGGAGTAGGGTGTAGGAGCAAGGACCTGAAGTGAGCAGGAAAGCAGAAACGGAGAACTGACAGGAAAAAGGAGGACAGGAACAAGCTGGAAGGCAGAGCTCAGGAGTCAGGGTCCATAAGAGCTGCAAACCAGGATTTCCTTTAGTCCCTCTGGTCAAACTACTTCCTGTGCCTTTTTTTGGTTTCAGTAAAGCTTCTCAGCCAATCAGTAGAGCTGGATGTCCCACCCACTCAGGAACTTCATGGGCAGCCCTTTACAAGCTAGAGCTTTGCTGCCCCTCTTCTCCAGTCAGTCATACAGGTATGCTGATGGGTGGTGGCTGTGGTCAGAGCACTGACTGTGGGCTGGGTTGGAGGCCTGTGATGCTTCACACTGCATTGTACCCCTGGCACTTTCTTGGACCCTGGGTCACCACCATAAAGAACAAAGCATATGGTGCTATAAGGTGCGCACCTCCTTTACTTCTGCAATGAAGTTAGCCAGTAATTAGATTCTACCTTAAGCTAATAGCGAGGGTCTCTTGAACAATTTTAGTTGCCAATATCTAATAGTTATGTATGTCTAAAGGGGTAAGCAAGGGACCTGAGTCCAAAAGGACAAAGACCTTGTTGAATGGGTACAACTAGTGGGATTAGAATAGGTGGAGCTACACCAATGCCTAGAGATAATAAGCTTTGTACACAGAGATAGTAGTCTTTTCCTGTTGGGATGAGCTAGGAGACATGAAGTGAGCCCAAGGAGTGACTCTATGTAACTAAAGGGGCAATTCATTTAAAATGCCATTAGCACTCAGAGAGCACAGGGGCACTACCTGACTTTTAGCAAACAAGAGATGCACTTTTAACTCAGCTTCCCTATATTCTTGCACAGGTGTTCAGGGAATGGAAACAGGAATGGATGCTTGGGAAAATGCCTTTGGGAAGGTTGGGTCCCAGCATCAGGTAGAACCCCAAGCTGGGAGTTATTCTTGTTAGTTTCTGATTATGCTGACTTCTTTTTATTCCTTGCTATAAATACTCTCTCTTTAAAAGAAGATATTACTGTGACCTTTTTTCTATTAAGTTATTCCACGCTGACATATTCCATCCATTTAAACATCCCAATTGCTGAAGCTACAAAAGTATACTAACTGCTAGAGGTAGTGAGCTAAGAAACTATCTTAGCCAAAGGAATTGTACAAATTAAGTTAAAGGACAGTACATTTAAAACCACATCAGAGAAAATGCCAGTCTAAGCAGAATTCACTGCTGCAGAAAGTCAGAGTCATATTGTGGCTGGATTTTAAAAAGATAGATATTTTTGTGACAACAACATATGTAACTATTCAACTAAAATATGGGTAATCAAACTTTCCATTTCAGGGTATAAAATTATCATGGGAGGGGACAGGAAGTATTTCCCCCTCTTATATCATTGTACAATTAGGAAAGTGCATTAAGGAGGATTTTCACCTTCCTTTGAAGCATCAAGTATGAGACAGTGATGGATGCAGACTAGATGAATGATTTAGTGATATAACCCTATTTTCCTATATGTTGCAGTATACAGAATCTATTGTCAACCCACGCCACTTCCCACAGCCCCCATTGGGCTGGAGCGGCGAACCACAGCCAGTGGGAGCTGTGACCAGCCGAACCTGCCAACGCGGCAGGTAAAGAAAATAGTCTGGCCGCCACAGGCTTTCCCTGAACAAGCGGCGGACCAGCTTTGAAAACCACTGCACTAGAGGGTTTACAATCTGGTCCTTTAACTCTCTGCACATCTCTCATATTTACCCATCTGTAAAATACTTAACTAGTAGGGGCCCTCAACAATAAGGGCCTCAATCCTGCACTGAGCTCCAAGTATGAGAACTGTGGCAGATGCAAAGCCCCCCCCGGCAGATGCTTGGATCCACTGATGTGAAGCTCACTATAGGATTGGGACATAATTCATTAATATCTGTAGTGTGCTTTGAGATGGTAGGTGTTATTAAACGCACAAAATATTATTAATAAGCAAATAACTAATGATACCCTGAAACTGTGATGCTGGGTAACTGTACCTGTAGTCCCCCTCCATGGTCCACCCAGGGCAGCCACTTTTGGCTCACAGCCATCATCTCTCCTGGACCAAGAGCCACATCTCTCTCCCTCCTGACCAAGGTTTTCCTAGGGTACACAGCTCCTGCTTTACACTTTGATATCCCCGGCAAGCCAGACTGCCTAAAAAGGCCAGCATCTGCACTTTGGTCATTGCCCTCAGAGAGAAAGCAATGTATTGCCTGCAGTTATAAGATACCACACAGCCCTTTCTAAGCAAGCATATTTATTCTTAAAGTAAAAGCATTACAGAGAAAACACACAGAATGCTTACCAGATGTCCCTGCAACTCCAGCTTCAGGCTCTAGGGGGTGTCACTCCTTCAAAACCCATAACTAGATTTTCCCTTAGGTTACAAATTCATCTATTTTAGCTCCAGAACATATTGCAAGCAGATCAGCTGTTTTTTTTTTTTTATAAGCTTGGGCCCTTGATTTTGGCCTTCTGTATCAGGTAATCAGCAGACAATGATCTTCTCCTCAGGGAATAGCCTTAAAAGGCTGGGTTTTTGCATAACTGCAGTTGGGGAATTTGCATTAACTTCCACATAGGAATTCCCCAGGAAATCCATTTAACACTTATTAGCCTAAAAGTCTATACTTCTCTGGCACATTTTCAATATAGTCTTTTAAACTCCCAGGTCTCACATCTGTCACCTCTCCCTTCTAGAGGTTACATACAATAATACATAAACTTAATACAATAAGGTCTTTCAAGAATATTGCAGGAAATTGCCACATCTCTCACACACAGCTTCCTAAATGATCTTAGCACCCTGTTTAATATGGACTTGGTGAAGGGGAGGTGACATGGGTTCTAGAGATACCAGAGGAGGGAGGTCCTATTAGATCATTTCAGGACTACTACCTTGGTATCTTTTCACTTATGGACTCATTGCATAAGTGGTTCTCTGCTTATTCCAATCACAATGACAAAGTGGAGGAATAGTACAATACCCATATATGTACCCTACAATCACACCTAGCACTTGGGTTTGTTGGTGAGTTGCCCACCTAAGCAGATGGCTTTTAAATTTTCTGTTGCAATCCTAATTTTGGCTATGCTGATTTTCCTTCCTTTCCCTGATTGCCCTCCTTCCCTCACCCTCTACCTTCACCACCACCCCCCGTCCCTGCCACAAGACCAAGAGGAAATGTTGATTGTTTTTATTTTAAGTGACATTTAGGGTAGCGCCTTACATTATCACCTATACCCCCATTAAAACCACTATAAATCTCAAAACATTTTATATCAGTTGTAATGGTTATAATTTTGTACACTTCTGGGGATCTCTAATGCAGCCATTTCAAACTGGCATGAGACACTATGAAGCTAGTATTACCATTCCATTCCCATTTCATTTCTCACTAGTTACTAGCATACTGAGTGCAGAAAAAATAATGAAGGCCAGAGAAAAATGCTGCAACCAGTCAATATTTCATAATCACAGTACTATAAATATGCCTTTTATCACTTGTAAGGAGAGCACAACTTCCTTTTGGCTGAACTCAGGCCCCGCTCTGATTGTATAGTTAAGTAGCATGTGTTCAGCATCAGTGAAACAGGAACTTTTTTTTAGAACATAAAGAGTAGTAGTACTGGAAAATTACAAGCACCTACTTTACAAGGTGCTTGAGATAACATATATAGGCCCAAGGAATGCCCTCAGTCACATTAACATCAGTGGAAATCACATGTATGCATGTGAGGACAGAATTTACTCCTTAGAATATTATGTGCAGTATTTGAGAGCCAGCATAAATAATTTAAAGACAGATTCTCCATTCCCTATATCTTATATCATCATTTACACCTGGGCTAAATGAGTGCAAAGAATGAGAAATAACTAAATAAGATGGAAGGCAGCAAAGGTCAGGTCTTGGATTCTGGAAATCGTGCAAAGTAAGACAATGAATTTTAGTAAAAACCTAGATAAAATAAGGAACAACTAAAAGGAAGGGTGATCTGGTGGGGATCCCTTAAGCAAAGCCATAAGAATACACTTACTGAGACTACATTGATGCAAAATTATGAACAGAATGACCGGAATTTAAAAAGCACTCTCAGGTCTGTCTTGAATTCAAAGGGACTTTTGATATTCACTTTGATGGGAGCAGCAGCAGACTCAAATCAGCAAGAGTTTAAGGTGCTCATAACCTACTCAAATCAGTCCAAAGAAAAGGAAAGTCTTAGGCCTGCTTCCACAAAGCACTGGAACGCCTAATTCTTAGGCACCTAGGAAATCACTGAAACAACAATGTAATTCATAGAGACTGAATTAGGTAACTAGGATCCCTATAAAATGAATGGGGAGAGATAAGACCCTTAGAATGACAGGCACAAAAACAAGCATGCAAGATGAGGAGCTGCTTAAGCTAGCCTCTGGGAGTTACTACGTCGCAACCCTTACCCCTCTCACTGAGTTAGGCACCTAAGTCCAGGCTGCAGGAAGGTGCCCATCTCTGTTTGTGATCCATAAACAGGAACCTCTGTCTTGGAGTCAGACAGCTTAACTGCCTAAGGCATTTCTTGTAACAGGTGTGGGGGTGGGGGGCCATGGGTTTATCCACCTTATAATTTTTAGCCCACTGGTTAGAGTATTCATGTGGGATGAGAACCAGCTTTGATTGCCTCCTCAGGCAGAGGAGGAGAAAAAATTTGGAAAGGGGTCACCCACCTCACAGGAGAGTGGTCTAAACTCTGAGTTAGTGGATATTCTGATGTGAGGATGGGCTCCCTCAGTTTCACCTGCTGAAGTTGTTCCACTGTGGCTTCATAATTAAAAAGTCATCGGGCTAGAGAGCAAGTGCAAGAAAGATTCTGTAGCTTGACAGTGAGGTCATCCACCTGGGAGGTGGACGATCTGGGGTCTAGTCCCCCTGCTCCAATGACTAGACTATTTAATTATTTCCACACCATGGAAGTGCTTCAGTAGGAGAGACTGAGGGAGGTCTCAGAGCTCAGGGGTTACAGCACCCTCCTAACAAACATCAGTGTCCCCTATTTAAATACTTTCTCTCTCTCTTAAGTAGAGAGGAATTGAACTTGGATTTCCCACATTCGGGGGGGGCTTACCACCAGGCTGAAAGTTGGGAGTGGGCAGAGGGGTGCTGCTGCTACCAGCTCTCCTCCAGCCAGATTTTGAATAAAACCAATTCTGGTAGATTGCCTCTGAGCATGCCTATTGGATCACACCCTACAGGCAAGATAGGTGTTTGCCTGCCTATCTTTCCCTGGTTTGTGGATCACACTGGGGCTTAGGCAGGAGATAGGAGTCTGGACACCAAGAGTGAGGTAGCACTGCACATTTCCAGACGCACAAACTTAGGCACCTCAGGAACCTTTACTCTGAAAATGTAGCTGTCAAGGGAGTTTAGGCTCCTACAGGGTTCACCAGCCGCCAAGCAAGAATTTTATGGATCAAAGTGTAGCCTTAAACTGGGACTTAGGTGCCAAAGTCTAGAGGCTATGTACCTAAGTATTTTTGTGGCTCTGGCCCACAGGATGGATATCAGCAAGGACTTTTTCCCTCAAACATTTATTTAATGTGGCAATAGTTTTCCAAAAGAATATAGAAACAAGTAGAATAAATGTATATATGAAAAACTGAAATGTATCTAAAGCTATTTATGTCATCTAATAATATATCATCAGCTGATTAGTAGTTTAGAAAAAGAATCTTCCTTTGCAGCTATTTGGTCCCTATTAATCCTCTCAATTTCAGGGTTGTCCTTCTTATAAGAATTTTTTCCCAGCATGCCTTTCTGGGGATTGGCCCTTTAAAGCTGGTAGACACAAGCAGCTGCATCCCGAAAGTGGCTATTTTGCAACTAGCAGCTCCTTACTGCATTTCCCCTTTCTTTCAACTGGTATTTTTAACTCTAATTATGTTTTGCTTTTTGTATTTCTGAGGAGATATCACATTCTCATAGCACTGAAAATCTATCAAAGTTGGTGAACCATTGATCATCCCCATCCTCCCTGTCCTACACAGAGTGTCCCTAATCTCAGTTCAAATGTTGAAAATATGGATATTTATGATCATAAATATATTGGAGTAAAGTAACAGAAATGAAGGGAGCACAGTTAACAGTTATGGCAGCCATACTGTAACATACACATACTTAATAGCCATCTTAAGTCAATCTGCCCCCAAACCTCTCATATTTAAAGCAGGAATTACTGCCTGCTTTTTAAGTTGCTATGTTGGGATCATATTTTAGAAGCAACCCAGCCAAACGTCCTCTCCACAATATACAAAAGTAGGAAACACACAACAGCAGGCCTGATTGTTTTAAAAATGAACCTAAATGTCTCTTGTTATCAGGAGTTGGCAACTCTGGCATTACCTCCAGGAAATGAGACAACCATTTGAACAGGAAGCCTCCATCTTACTTATGTTGATCAGTTGACAATTCAAATTATTTATAGCAGATTTTGAAACAAGGAAAGCAGTAATGGGTAGTCAGTGGAATACTATCACATCTTCCAAGAAGGAGTAACCACAGAGAGTGTACGCATAATTGCTTAAAACATTGTTTGTCACTAGACATTATGCCTTTTTTAAAAAGGTTTGTAGTGCTTAAGATTCATATGCTCTGTTTATTTAAATACTTAGGGATTATTTTTGCTACTTTGAAAGATACCTTAAATCAGTGATAGTTTAACCTTTTTTCAGTTGATCTGAAGCAAAGACTAAAAATATTGCTCTCAACCCTACTTAAAGTTCAGATTCTCAGGTGGTGTAAATCAACATAACAACATTCAAAATAGTAAAGCCATGCTGATATGACAAATGAAGATCTGGCTCAAAGTGTAGTTCTACTCTGAAAACTAACTGTAAAAATAGCATTGTAGGGCTCTATGTTTAGTGTGTCTCAATCATTTTTATATCAGATGTGTTCTGTTTACAAGTAAAATGTTTTCACAGCTGCCAGACCTTTAAAAATCAGACTGGGCTCTAAGTCAATCAGGGTTCTTTCCTTTTCATGCATCATCACCTGTAATAAAGGTTCTGCAGACCAAAATATGTCCTAATTACACCTGTGTATTCTCTTTGGTTAAAAATTATGGCTTCAGTGACAGATGTGAAACTCCATTGCCATCAACAGAGTTGCGTAAGTAATCATATGGACTTTTAGTTGGAAGTTGATAAACAAGTCTACACCAGAAACATAATCCAACTCAGTCTCTTATTTGTGCTGGTTCTGCAGTGCTAACCACAATAAAAAGCATTAAAAATGTACCACTAAAGTTAGAAGATCTTTGGACAAGAAAGCAAGTTTGAATAAGTGTCATTTTTGCATAGCCACTGTCCAGAGCAGAATCATACTAAACATAGTAAAACCTCACTGTATATGCTGAGTCAGATCTGCTGACTTGTGTTGGCTTTAAGAATAAAAATCAGTAGAAATATTGTCACACAACTACAAAAAAAACTAAGCTCCTTTTTCTTGCACCATCAAACTTTTTTACTGAAGTTTCAATTATACATATGCAACTTCAATGAAGGCAATGGAATTTCATAGGTGTCAGTGAGGCCATACATTTACAAACAATAGTAATACATGCATTTAATTTAGGACATAATTTAGCCTACAGAACTCTTATTAACACTGACGCATGCTATGGAAAAAATGCACTTTACCACTCAAAACCCAGACCCTGTTTACATAGCTGGCACTTAGAAAAAACATCTTACAGACTAAACATTTGATACATGAATAATTGGGAAGATAGGCACGCAACCCCACATGCAATTATAACAAGTCATTCTTTAGAGCAAAACTACACTTTACCTTTTTACAGAGGAATGTAAAAACTTGCCCTAACATTTTTTATACTTCCCAGTTTAGAGGTGGAGAATTCTACAAACAGATACAACTTGAAACAAACACACAAATTCATTGGATACAAAAGTTCCTGTGGCTCTATAATTCAATACTCAGTTCAGTTAAAGGGAAACTGTCAACTTGAAAGCTAGTCAATAAAAATTGCTTAAAGTATTTTCAGGTACTAGACATGTTTTTGAGTCCCTCTACCAAAACTTCTTGTATTTTGATTATACTTTCCTAGTTTTCTAATAATTCTTCTCTTCCCTGTAGTTGGGGTAAGCCCCTCAATAAACAGTGAAAATGACTATGCATATTTCACAACAATGTAAATAAACTGAAAAAATAAATGTTTTTTTCTTTTGTTTACCATTATAGGTTAACATATTATAGGTTAACATAGCATATTAACTTCAGTAGGTAAAATTTTATAGAGAAATTTATCTTCAGTTAAAAGTCCCTGTAAACATAAATGGAATGGGGAAAAGTGTTAGGAATAACCATGTGTATCACTTTTTTTTCCTCTTGACCTCTAAATGTTGACATTTGTTTACTGTTACAATAGTGACAATCCCTAGCATTCAAAAATCACGATTCAGGCTCTGAAAATCAAAAGACTAGATAAAAAAGTGAGATCATAAAATAATTGGTTTGGGGTCTTTTTATTTGACTTCTGGTGTTTGAGTCTTTAGGGTTCATGTTTTCCAGCAATTCTCTGAAAGTAGGAAGGACAGAAACATCCTAATTAAAAAAAAAAGTTGCAGTTCTTAGCTTCACATAATTTCAAGAGCTGCAACTGTCAGAAAATACCAAATGTTGCAGGACATGTATTAAAACAATGCGTTGACAATTCTGCTGTTGTCTTAGACCTTGGCCTATGTACTCTATTAGTAAATTTTACCTTCTAAAGCCCATCTTGCAAGGACTTTAACATATACTTAACTTCTAATATGTGAGTATCGAGTTGAAATCAACAGAATTACTCACATGCTTAAACTCCTACATACCTCTTAGTAGGAGTGGGGCATTTAATTGTAATGACCTGATTTTTCTGGTGTGCTGATTCTTCATAGTTTCAACTGGCTTTATTGATAATGTGAAAATCACTCCCAGAAGCATTTGAACGTGTACCAATGGTTCTAGCATGAAGAATGGCCAAGAGTGTTAGGAAGATGCAACTGATTTAGCCTCTGGGAGTTTTCAGCTTTTAATATTTCTCACGAGAAAAATGCATTTCAATCCTTGACAGATTTAAAAGTTAAATATTTTACTGTAGCCTTGCTCATATAATTTAACACCAAATGCATACATGAAGTATCTACCTTACCTCCAGGGAATCTGCTGTAAATTAATGTCAGATGTATGCACTGTGAGAAGGAGACAAAGCACAGATGACAAGAAACAACATGTAGCAGTCAGATTGAGTAACCTGGACAATTTATTTAATGGGAAATCAACATATCCTCTTGTCTAAAGTGAGTTTTACACCTTTAAAAACTATGATTTATTTTGTTTTTAAAGTGAAATACATTAGACAACCAGATTCACTGCTGGAGCATGTGAGAGAAGCTCCACTAAAATCAAAGGGCAATAAATTAAGTTGGTTGAGAGTATTTTGTTAAGCAAACAGTGTGTGCATTTCAGACTTATTTCTTGAGGAGAATTGTATAGCAGTAGTCCATTTGTGAGATACAAAAATGAGGGATTAAAGAAACAGTAGATCTCTCTTACGTGTGTGCTGATTATTAGTTTACTTACAAGTGCTCTGTATGTACACCATCACTGGGTGGAAGTAATGTATATTATTTGGGCATATAAAATATTATAAGACTAAAATATAGTCATATTACACTGGGCTTACATTCATTTATGGGGCTAAGGATATCTCCAATAACAAGATCCACTAGACTTGCAATACATTCTAAAACTCACTTGTACTGAGAAGCCAGGTTAAACTGAGTTGTAATAAAATTCCTACATAAGAGTGATTATGGTCTGAAAAGCAACTATGAAATAAAAATCATGTACATACTCAAAAGATCTGTGTGTTTAGACAAGTCTGCTTCATTCTGAGAAAAAAATAAGCTGTTACTGCTTTTCACTCCTGCTAATCCTGCAGACTCATTTGAAACTTACCCCTTAAAGAGATTTGTTACAGAACAGTAAACTGGATTCTACTTTGACTCATGTATCATCAATAAAATTGTTAATCAAGTAGCAATTACAAAATCTCTTACTGTTGACACACAATGTAGAAAGAACAGCTTTTGACTTTCAGATACCAGGCTGCATACTTCTTCCAGTATTTGGTCTATGATTTTATTTTATATCTATAATATCATTATCACAGATTTCACTTTGTGTGTAATCGCCTCCAACAGTTACTTCATACTCTCCAATGACTAGGGTCCTACCAAATTCACAGTCCACTTTGTTCAATTTCACAGTCATAGGGTTTTAAAAATAGCAAATTTCATGATTTCAGCTATTTAAATCTGAAATGTTGTTGTAATTGTAGGAGTCCTGACCCAAAAAGGAGTTGGGGGGAGGTGTCGCAAGGTTATTGTAGGGGGGGGCTGTGGTACTGCTAGCCTTACTTCTGCCCTGCTGCTGGCATTGGCGCTGCCTTCAGACCTGGGCAGCTGGAGAGCGGCAGCTGCTGGCTGGGATCCCAGCTCTGAAGTCAGAGCTGCTGCTAGCAGCAGCGCAGAAGTAAGAATGGCATAGTATGGTATTGCCTCCCTTACTTCTGTGCTGCTGCTTGCAGAGCTGGGCTTTCAGTAAGCAGCCGCCACTCTCTGACCGCCCAGCCGTGAAGGCAGCGCAGAAATAATACCTTGACATCCCCTCCTGCCCCAAAATAACTTGTGACCCGCCCTGCAACTCCCATTTTGGTCAGAATCTCCAATTTGAGAAATGCTGGTCTCTCCTGTGACGTGTGTGTATTTTTACCCTATATTATACAGAAGACCAGATTTCACAGTCCATGACGTGTTTTCATGCCCATGAATTTGGTAGAGTCCAACCAATGATCTATCCAGAAGGTTTCAGTAAGAATGTACTCTCCTGTCTGTATCCATCTGTTCTATCTTGTCTTAGATATAAGCTCTTTGGGGGAAGGACTGTCTTTTTCTCTGTTTGTACAGCCCATAGCACAATAGGGTTTTGATCTATGACTAGGCCTCCTAGGCACTATGATAAGAGATTTTCAACACACTCCTCCATGATAGTCAGTGTGACTGCTATGCTATACCAGAACATATTTTTATTAAAATAATCTCAGCCCTGAGGAACTTCCAATGTAAAAAGCGATATAGATAAAATGCGCTGGGAGACTCAGGGGAGAGAGCAAACTCTTATTTTCCTATTCCCCCTTCCTTACTGCTTCCCTTGTTTTACTCGTGTAATGTTGTTTGAGAAGGCATTTGATGTGGCTTACTGTTTGTGGGTGGGTATGATGAAATAAGTGTTTAGAAGAGTTAATATGAAAAGAAAAGGAGGCCTGACAGACTGGATTGTAAGTTTGTTTCATGCATAGTGGAAGAAGGCGGCAGAGATGAGTGAGAGGACACAAAAAGGGGAAATGAATGGAGTTACATCAGGGATGAATTTAACCAATAATAGTGAATGTGTGACATCACAGTAACTTTCTCATCAATAAATTATAACATCAGAACTCAGAGCTAAAGCTTCACTGCAAGAAGATAAAAGCCAAAGTGAGGAGGACAGAGAACCCTCATCCAAAATCAAGTATTTTGATTAATAGGAAACAAGCCCCAGGCAAATGTATTTCCTTGTATGCTCTCTCTATTCAAAATTGCTTCACTGTGAAAGTCTCTTTTTAAAAATTGTATACATGGGACCAGAACTTTATTGCAGGAAGCAGACACCAAGTCATAACTGAAATTGTTCCCACTAATCAAATTACAAGATTCCTACAGGATATGTTGTGCAGTGTGATCTTCTGTTTAAGCAGAATGCAGATTTCACCCTTTAAATGCTTAAACAGAACAAAGCAATTCAGTATAGCTTCCTCCCACAGGCAGTTCTTAGGGTCACAGCTAGGCTCTTCACATACATGTAGCGGTAGAAGTTCACATGGATTTTTTTTTCCAAATTAGCTTTTTTTAACTTAAAATTTCTCCACTGGCAGTAGCAAAAGTGAGAGTGCTAGTATAGATGAGCCACCACCATGTTATCTGGTGCTGTTCAGAACAGGCCTATATGATGTGATAGTTCAAAACATCAGCAGCAGCTGGCAGTTGGTCTATATTCAAATTCTCCCCAGTGGAGTTGAAACAATGGTACAGTATATACAGTAGGAAATTAAAAAAAAATGTTTAGTGTAGACAAGGCCTTAACTGGGCATGGGTTCACCTTGAAAATCTCTAATTTAAAAAAAAAAAAAAAAGGGGGTGAGGGGAATTGATATGCTGTTTGACCTGCAAGTTTATTTCCAGTATTTTTCTTTCTTGAATTTTTTACTAACTGAGATGACAAAAGACATTTAGAATATGGCACACTCTCTCTCTCAAAAAAAAAAAAAAATCCTTCCAGTGTCTAGAATTCTTTCTGTGAAAAAGTCAACATATTTTAGAAAGTGTTCAGAATTTTGCTGAATCCCATTTCTCCTGTTTTGAATCACAGGGTCATACAGCTCCGTACCCCTATCTCTCTAGAGATCCACCTTTCAAATTACCCCAAAAATACCGGCAATATTAAACATAACATACAATTAAGCATGAGCATCCAGCAGTTTTTAGTGGGGGAAAATTGATAATTCAATAATATTGGAAGCTAGTTCAGTGGCAATTTGAGAGGCTTTACAGACTCAAAGACCATTCTCTGCCTTTTCAAAACATTCTCAGCCTTTTCAAAACATTCTTCAGCCTTTTCAAAACAGAGATTCAAACATGATCTTTTCATTTGCATGCTTCTAATTAAATGTTTGTTAGACAAGTGGCTATTCAGCCACCTATCAGTGAAATTGTATTATGAATTGGTATTGTTGCATGTCATACCACCGCAGAATGTTTGCATACGATACTGTGTACTGCTTCTCAGAAAAGTAAACAATTGCCCCTTTTAAACCACAAAAATGCATGTCTTCTCTCAAGTGGACACACTTTTGACTGCATCATTAAAGAAAAATGTGCTGCCTATGATATGAAGAGAACAACATTACACAAACCCCAATACTTCATCATAAAAAAATGTACAAACACAAATGAAATTTTTTTCCCCCTACTTCTAGCAGTACATCGCCAGAGAAGCCATCCCACACAGAGCTAGAACATTTCAGAAGATTCCACATAGGCAGTCTAAACAGACCTAGAAAGAACTCATTAAAAAGGATATTCTAGAAGTTAGAAGGTTGCTCTCACCAGCTAAACCAAACCAAAATGCTCTTAATATTTTTATGAAGACTCCCACTAAACAATCATCAATTCCACAAAATCGGTAGGTGATTTTTTATTTTTTTTTTACAGGAATCAACTTAAAAAAAGAGATTACGTATAATTTAAGACCAGTCACTTTCTCTCTTGCTTTTACTTTGTGTTTGAGAGGACCTTTTTCCCCATGCATCAACATTTCTGCTTCACCTCATAGTGAGATCACCATCTATTACCACAAAAACTAACATATTACAAATAAAGCATAATGATTGCACTGCATGATCAAGTGACGAATGAGGGTGGGACAGGGTCAGGCCATTTTTTTTCTTTAAAACTGATTATCTTTAATTATCAAAGAAAAAGGATGAAACATTAGTGAAACTTCTAAGGAGGTTACTCTTTAAGTATGTGTACAAATTGTCTCCTCTATAATGAAGTCTAACTTTCTGAATTAAGATTGTAACAGCTGATGGCAGATTTAAGGGTTGGCAAATATTGACTTTGTCACTGTCAAAGTTCCTTCACCCTGGCCCCTTCCTCATTCTACTCTTGTATGTTGTTGTTTTTTTTCCCCCCAGTGGTACAGGATTATGTTTTTACTGAGCGCTTTAGAGGTATTTGTAACTGAGGCCTTATCATTAGGACTGCCACTTAATTTACTTACCAATTCCTCACTTTTTCACCCATGTCTTTTTTCCATGCTGCCCCTTACACATGAGCTGATCCATTAGAGACCATTATCCTTTCTCCAGATCTCTCCTTACATCTTTCTGATGCCTATGAGAAATCGGCCAGTTAATGATAAGCTGAAGGGCAGATGAGGATAGTAGATACTTAACCTATTTACAATAACAAAAACAGCTTGTAAGTGTGTATGGACTTTATCTAAAGCCCATTAAAAGGGATGGAAAGATTCCCATTAACTTCAATGAGTGTTGGATCAGGCCCTATGTGTATATAAAAATGGTATATATTTGTGTTCCTTTTCCTCCTATCACCTACATGTCATATTAGATAAGTAAACTCTTTGGGACCTATGTTTGTATAGTACCTAAAACATTAGCGCTCCACTCCACTCTTGTCTGGGGCTTCTGCAAACTGTTATATGATGTAAACACAAATGAGGGGCTTATACCCGGTATACACCAGCACTGTGACCCAAGAACCTCTGGATGTCACCTGGCTGAGGACAATGGGATGTCTAACTGTACAGGAACCCCCTGGATTCACTAAAAGAATGTCATGTAAGGTATCTACTGAAAGCCTGTGTCACATAACCATGGTGAGATGTATTATGGAGAATATTAGAGGACTTATGTTTATATACTACAAATTACGTTATCTAGGTGTGTAGGTCAAAACAGTAGAGTGACTTGAGCCAAACTCCTCCAGACGGACGCTGGGGGACCAATATATCAAACAACAAGAGCCTATTAGCATGCTAAGTCAAATGCTAATGAAGAGCTGGTGAAGATTTGAGAAGGAAACTAATCGGATGAGGTAAACAGCAGGGAAGGGGGGAACCTTACCTTGAGGTGAACATCAAAGGTCTGTTCTATTGGGGAGGCACAAAAAGAGGCACTACCATCCTTCACTTAGGAAGTTAACTGACAGTAGATGTGCTTCATGAGAAAGGGATCTCAACCAGGCTTGGCTGAAAATACTGGCATGAACTTTGAGACAAGCTTGTATAGACAGGAGGATAACATGTTGGTTAAGCTTAGGTTTTAGAAAACATGCTATGATGATGATTCATATGTAACAATTTGTTCCCATCTCTGATTTTTTTTAATTTTGTTTATAGTTGAACTTAAGTGCTGTGCCTTAAAGTGTAAACTGTGATACACTGTTCCTCAGAGAATAGAGGATTTGGGATTTTTGTCGGTATGAAGTGATCAGGAGCTATACACCACAGGGAGCTACACTGAAGGGACTCAGGGCTGGGGTGCACCTTTTGTCAACCAGCAAGGCAAAAACAGGGCCTGGTCCCTAGGAGAGTGCTTGACAGTCTGGGTGTGGTAGGGAGCTAACGCTCAGCCAGCACAATCAAGATTCCCTCATACTGGAGGCATGGAATAACAAGGTGACTCTCAGCACTGGCTGCCCTGAGAAATGTCACAAACATCCAAAAATTGGCAGTGCTCTTGAGCAGGGCTGCTATTTAGAAGAAAAAGAATTCAAGGTTTGGGCAGTGAAAGAGGGAAGTTGGTACTGAAAACACCAGGACTGAATCAATTTTGCAGGGCGAGGTGAGGGGATACAGCCTTGATTAAGGCTGGGGGTACATTGTTCCGCCGGGATATTATGATAATCCAGATTAGTTTATTCAACCTCGTATAACCGCCAAAGGCAGAAAAATTTACGAACCTACCTCTGCCTGCCACAGTTTTGACTCACATAGTCTAGCGCTGATACTAATGACTAAATCGGAGGTTGGAGCAGCTGGCATGTAACAGAGCCTTGCCAGGTTGGCGGATCCTGCTGTCCCTTTCAGGGCGCTTGTGCAACCTCAGCTGGCTGATGAGTGGCGGGGACGAGGACATTTTGACAAGTTGCTGCCATGAGTGTCACTCTCCTTCGTTACCCCGGGGCGGGCGCAGAGGGAAAACACACACTGCTGGCCCCACGCTGGGTGGGCCGCCTCCCAGAACCGCCGGCCTCCGCCCAGCACCCACTTCTTCCCGTGCGGGCTGGGCACAGGAAAAGAGAGAGACACGCTCCCCCTCACGCACCGCACTGAACGACAGATAACTGGCTGTTGTCACAGAGGCCACAGCGATTCACGCTGCCAATAGTCTCCTCCACAGCTGAGCAGCAACACCTCGACCGACTCCTAGTGCACTCAGCCACCAACAGGAGCATAGTCCGAGTGAGACACTGCACCCACCTCCGCAATAGCAAGCAGAATCGGCCCGGGCTCACTGCCTAGAAGCCCTGCCCGTAAAGCATACCCCTCGCCCTACTACTTGTGCGCAAGCGTCTGCGCCTTGTAGCCATAGTGGTACCGCCCCCCCCCGTGGACAGTAGTGAGGGGAGCGCGGTGCGCATGCGCGCGGTGGAACTTACAGAACTAGCTTCAGCGGCTACGACCGCAGCGCCGGTGTTCTACCGCTGGCGCAGCCCTGCAACCGCCACCTCGCGCTTCTCCTGCCCATGGAACCCTGAGACCGATTTGAAAATAACCGTTGTTCCTGTGGTCTGGCGATGTGCCTGTAACCGTCGGCGCGGGGGGCTGAGCATCGCCACTCTCTCTTGTCTCTCGCTCGGGAAGAACAGCTCCTTACCAGGGGCCTGGGGTGCCCCGCCCGGCAGCACCGCGCTTACCCAGGGCGGCTCCTCGGTGCGGGCTCCGGACCTTCCGCTTCCCCTGGGGCTCCTGTGGGCAATAGCCTGGACTGGAGCCCGGACCAGCGAGGCGCTCGGCTCGCGGGTTGGGTGTCAGGCGGCCCCCCCGGCCATTTCTTCTCCCGGCGCTGCGGACTTGGAGTGGACTGTCCTAGGTAAGGGACCCGGAGCTCGTGACCCTACCGGTCATGAGGAGGAATGCGGGGGGAGGGGAAGCCGGAGCCCCCGCTCCTGTGGGGGAGGCGAAGAGATGGGGGCAGAGGGACCCGGACCCCTGACTCTACAGGGGGAGAAGGGTGGTAATTGAAGACCTGAGAGGAAAAAGAAGGCAAATATTCAAATACCCCCACTGCCGCCTGCAATAAATTATAATATTTATGTATTATAGATGTATATGGTATGTGTATTGGTAGATATGAATCCTGCCTAGACCTCATGTACTTATCTGTATTTATTGTGAGATCCCCAAGTGCTATTCAGATGCCACATGCCCACTGATGGTTTCACAGGTGCGGTAGGAGGGGGCAGTGTCCTGTCCATGAGATGCTGTCCTCAGTGTTGAGGTGCTGCAAATAAATTACTACTGCTGTTTAAATTTTGTTTCTCTCTCTCTAATAAACTGAGTAGGGAATCCTTCTGTGCAGCACCGCTGAGATGGATATTTCTGTGCACTTTACCACCACGCCCTGATTCATGGTTTCCCAAACGGTTGAGTTTGCCCCCCCCAGGGTGGGCACAAAGGGCTATTGCAGGGGTTCAGACAGTCTTCTCTGTTATTCTTTGGGATCTCAGCTTTCATTTAAAAAGAAGTGCCGTTTAGCTGTTATGGAAAACCTTAAAAATGTGACCACAGTGTAACTGATACAGGGTCTGCCTGTATTTGCAGAGAGCCTGGAATGAAAGGTCTGTTGTAAGGCTACCCCATTCATTTAAATGATGATAGTTAGCATTGTTGACATTTCAAGTATTTCACAAAGTTTGAGAGGAGATCTACACAATCTAATCTGATTGAGCAATTATTTTGGGTAGGCCTTTAACAACACATGGTTGGGTTGAAGAGGAGCGTATGATTGACTTCATTTTCCTAGGGGAGCAGGGCTTAGTTTCCAACATTTTGGGAGACTGTCTTAAATCTCTGACTCTCCTGTGAGGAGGTAAGTTAAATCACTTCCTAGCTGCTATTTTTATTTTTTACTGTCTACTATGCCTCTAAATAAAAAATTAAAATACCTTTTGAGCTAGCAGTTGAAGAGCAGTGGTAACAATATGGTCTCCCTAATGCTTCACTGGCTAGTTGCATTGTGTCAGAACTGATTAAAGGTGCTGTAGAAATACAAGGTATCACTTGGGCCTTGTATCATTGTTTCTTCATTTCAGAAAGAGAATGCAGAATTAACAGGAATTGAGAGAAGCTCACTAATAGTGCCAGGTCTGATAATATTCTTGAGCTGAATCTGGGAGTAGTTAAGTATGAGGACTGAGGGAAGTTCTGTGACAGGTGCATCAGGCAAAATAGTGATAGTGTCCATTCTAGAGCAATCTGGAATTGCTTCAAAGGAAAGAATTCATTTTCATCATGATTCTCTTTAGCCAATATATAGAAGATGACATAGTGTTTTAATGTGAATATTGGAAAATGTGATTCAGATAGGAAGCCAGGTCACTGAGATTTGGGTAAGGTCTTAAAAATAAACAGCAAAAGCAGAACTCAAATTCATGTACAACTTGTTGTCTGAACATTACTAGATACAGTCTCTTAAGAAGCTTGTAATTTGATAGGACACATTGCTGAACAGGTATTTATTATAAGCAGAACCTCTGGAGAAGGAGAAAAACACAAAGGAGGTTTGATATAGTGGTTGATACTTGTAGTAAATGTTTAATGTGGTGCAATTTGTTAAATACTAATGCCACAATTCAAGCTTTGGTTTCTGTTGCCAAGCACAGGAAATTTTGGGGGAAAGTAATCTAGTTGATTAATTTGAAGCATGTTGTTTTTAGTGGTTACAAAATTACACTTTAATGACTCTTAAAGAAAGGAATTCATACCTCTATTGTACAGTATTTGCTACAACATATAGAAAATCCTCTTGAAACTAGATAACAGGTTAGTGTAAATGTATGTAACGGATAGTTAGTCTCTTTATAAGCCCTTTAAAAATATAGATAATCATGTGCATTCAGTGTGATAAAATATTTCATATTAGTAATGGTGCCTAGATACTAGAGTGATAGGCAATTTTGAAATAACTTAGTTTTTGCTCTCATGTGTTAGTCATATATTGTATAATTAATGAAATAGTAGGGAAGTATGCGGGTGTGCTATACGTACCAAACCCAAGATCCACCGTTCTCTGTGTTAAAAGATGCTGACAAATTCAAGTTATACTATTTTAAAAATATTTAATTTCCTAAGTGTCATTTTACAGAATGAACTACTGTGAGATTAAGTACTTCAGTTATCAAATGTTGAGGCTCTTAGTGTTTGTTTCTAATACATACTATTGTATAGTCAGTTTCAGAATGTGAGCTGTTTACCATGCATTTTGTTTGTGGGTTTTTGTTCTTTGCTTTTTTAATTTGTTAGAAAATAGAGCCTTGGTCTGTAATAGCAATATGTATCTTCAGTGAATGAATCTTTCCCTTATGTCATTTGGTGAGAAGATAATTATTTTTAAAATGTGTGTGAGAAAAGATGGGGATGTTGTTATAATGCTGTTCACTTAGTTATGAAATAAAAATCTGATCTCGTATTAAATCTCACTTTGCTGTAAGAATGTAGTTTTATTTTTGGTTTGGTTTTATGCATTTGTTTCAGTTTTCCCACTGCCTATCCTAAGCTCTAGTGCCTGTCCATAATTTAATACACAAACCTGTTACCTTGAGCTAAGTCTGGTGTTGCTTTTAGAGTTCCAGAGCACTGGCAGTTCTGTTCTCCTGTATCTCCAGCATGTTTAGCTACTTTGGGTAGCACTGACTTTTGAAATTCCAGCTATTTTCTTCCACTGCATCTCCCATCAAACCACAGATGCCTCAAATAGTGCCATGGTATGTTTTTTGGCTTGAGTGGCACGAACAGCTTCAGAGCTCCAGGAATAAATCTAAGAGCCCGAAGTAAAAGATAAACTGTGATCTGCTGCTATGTTAACACCTTATGGAGTATCGGTGCCTATAAAGTGCAACTCAGCAAGCCTCTCTCAAAGTATTTGTGCTTTGTAATCACATCTTATTTTATAAAGAATTTCACTGGGTGAAGTGAGCCTTTGTACCTTGTCTGGCATGACAGTGGCCACTTAGTACCAATTCTTTAAGACATCAGTTACCGTACACTTCTCAGCACAAGAATACATTACTGCTGCTGTATCTATGCCAGCATATTCATGCCTTTGTGGAGCTGTAAGATAACTGGCACATCAGGTTTGCTCGTGCAGTTGGTGCTGTCAGCCGAGGGTGTCGGAGTACTAACTAATCAGTAACCACAAGTTAGAATCCAGCAAACAGCTCCAATGGGAGCTGGAGTTTCATGTGTGGGCTGTGAATATTTTTAAGCCAGTTTTCCAGGTTGAGTGTTCTAGGTCAGTGATGTAGATTCAACCTTATTCAGCCAAATGTTCTACCTTTGTAGTCTCAATGCCTACTGACCAGCATTGAGGCATTGTGACTTCCATACCCTTATCTAGGCACTGGGCAATCTTTAATCGGTGTATATCAGGTTTTATTAAGGCAACAAATCTACCACTATGAGCATATTTCATCTTGTCATTTTTTGTGTTATCCAGCCCATACCAAATATCCTTGGGTTCCTGATCAGCTGTCCAAAGACTTGCCTTGTTTCTCAGAGACTGGCATAGCACAAGGAAGCACTGGTACATAGATCTGAGCACAGAGTCTTGTGGTAGAGAACATGATTTAGGACAAGTGGTCTCAGGACCAGTGAGAGTGATATATTAGACCTTCTTCCAGTGGGGCACATTAACAGTGAATTTCTTAGCCATTGACTTGAACAATAGGCTGAGGGGTCTCCTGCACTTTGTAACAAGAAAAGAAAGTATTAACAGGTGATGATGTCGTCATCCTTTGTGGAAAGAGGCTCCGGTGGGCTTTTAACAGATACCTCTGGTAGCTAAGTCCTGGAAAAGCTCAGGTATGTCAAATGTTAAGTGATCCTCATAGCCCAATGCTAGCCCATAAAACAGATGTTTGTTTTGTGTTTATAGCTCGCCATGCTTCTACCATCATGCTGAGAATCTGGCTTTGGATCATCCCCAAAGTGTACCTCATTCTGTCCCAGTGCAGGAGCCCTCTCAGTTGCAGTTTGATTACTGACAGTGTTAAAATTATTAGGTATGGTATATCCAGCCACGTGGCTTGAGTCCTGGCTGCATTAAAGCAATCTAGCGGAAGGACATGCAGCTTCAAGTGGGGGGAAAGTTGCAGTGTGGTACAAACAGCTCTCAGGGACCCCTTTATGTACCCCATTCTAAAGTTGTCTGACTCCATCTCTTCTTTTAGTCTTTTTCAAGGCACAGTAGCCAGCATTGCCACTTGGAACATGCACTGCTAGCGCTGAGCACAAGACCAGTGTGCATGGATGTTGGCTTCCATCTCTCACAATTTCTCTAACAATAGATACTGAACTGTTTTCATTATTTCCACCTATTATTTGGAATTGATTTTTTCCCCCCACAGGCCTCTAACCATGTGACAAATCCAAATTGCAAATTCCAACCATGTTCCATTAAAATCAAGGAAACTAATCGGAGTAAGGTACCGTACTACTTAATGTAAAGATATCACATCTGTTCCTTTTGAGATTGCTGGATGAACGGCACTTTAGATATTGGGGAAAACCCTGAGCCACCACAGATCAGTTATGATTCTCTGCTCCTATCCCGTCTGTTAATTATTTAAATTGTATTCATCCCATTTAGACTGTAAACTCCACAGAACAGTTATTTGTCTGACAGGCCTTCTGAGGCCCCCATAAAAACTTATAGCACTCTACAAGTAAAATATAATACTAGTAAAATGCACAGTATTGCAGCTCCACCACATAAATACAAGAATTAAATGTAAATCAGATTAATTTAACTGTGTAGTTCTTTGTCACAGAATAAGCAAAGAGCTATTGTTGGTTTATTTAAAAAAAAAAGTCTCTGTGCTTGATATTCTTCCTCCCCCTCTCAAGCCAAACTCACTGTTAGCATGTGTGGCTTGGACCTCACTGAAGTCAATAATTACACAGTTTACACCAGTGGTGAATTTGGCCCTATTATCTGTCATAGTATCAGAATGGGATTTTTCCTTTTTAATTTCCAAGTTATCCCCTCTCCCTTCCTGCAACAATGGCAATAGCATTATCTTATCTCCAGGAGGATGTCTGTATACATAAACCAGAGTTACACTCTGATAAGCAACTTTGTATCTATATCGCATTTTCCATCTCCATTAGGAAAATACTACAAATTAACTCTGGTTTACCTCCACTGGGGGTAGCAAATTTGAGAATCCTAATGTAGATCAACCACCAGTTAACATCACATTTTAAGCACCAGAATATTTAACCAAGACCAGAGAAGGTGATCCTTGGATTTATAAGTGAGGGGAATATCACTGAAGTAGGGAGATGCTTTTACCACAAATACGGCATTGGTGAGATCACTGCTGCAATACTATGCTCATTTCTGGTGTTGACGCTTTAAAAATGATGATGACAGTTGGAAAAAGTTCAGAAAAGACCTCCAAGAACATTTTGAGTTCTGGAAAACCTGTGCTACAGTAATAGACTAAAGAAGGTCAGTCTGTTTAGTTGAACCAGAGAAAGGAGACATGATCACAGTCTAAGTACATGGAGAGAAGATTTCTGATGATATAGGATCTTCAATTTAGTAGACAAAGTCATAACAAGATTCTGTGTCAGGAGGATGAAGCTACATAAATTCAGATGGGGAATAAAGCAAACATTTCTAATAGTGAGGGTAATTAACTATTGAAACTACTTAAGGATGTGATGGGTTCTCTTTGAAGTTTTTTAAATCAAGACTGAATGTCAAAAAGGCATGTGTTAGTGCAACCAAAAGTTATGGACGTAAAGCAGGAATCACTTGGTGAAATTCTGTCATAGCTGTTATACAGGAAATGATTATAGTGGTTCCCTCTGGTCTTAAAATGTATGAATCTATGTATATAATTGTGTGTTTTGTTTATCCACAGAGGTGCTTGGTTATACAGACGCTCTCTATATACATTCAAAACTAATGTGTCAATGTAGGTTTCATATGAACATGTCTTTCTCAAAAAAAATAAAATAAAATAAAATCAACACCACACCCAAACCTAGACTGGTGAAAGCATCAGTAGGCTGTACAGATCATGCACACCCTATGGTTCAAATGTTCTGCTTCCTGTTGTGTGGAGAGGTTAGCAGTTCAAACACTTCAACTGCTAGGCTTGCACTGGAAGCTTCATACCATGTGAAGAATGTATAAACAGCACAGCTCTGCTCTCCAAGAATGAATGGTTCAACCTCTTTAAGATACTACTTTTTTGTGTCTTCTGCTTGGTACTTGAGATCCATGTTATTGCTGGTGGTTGTTATCCCAAAGCAAGAACTGTACTCATATGGTATCCTGACAATCGAGTGCTATATAGTGGGGTTTCTGTTGATCTTTTAGCACTCACGTTTGGATGAGACATTAAACAAAAATCACTCTGTTCAGATGGCATTTAAAGACCCTGTGGCATTCTTTGAAAAGAGTTAAGGCAAGTGATGGTTTGTCTGTTTATAGAATTCTCTCACTATCTAAATGCCTTGCGTGTATGTGGTACCAACTCTCTACGTATAGATCCAGGCATCAGAACAGGTGGCACCATTGGAGGTGATTAGTGGTGTGGCCTAAAATATGATGTTTGTATCCTGAGGGAACATCATGAAGAGAGCTTTTGCAGTATAGTCTGGAATCAGAAGATCATGGTATTTGGGACTGAGAGTAGGGTTCTTCCCCAGGGAAGTGGGGTGGAAGGTGTTTTTAGGTTAAGTGTATACATGTAGATATATCAGGAGAGAATGTAAAGGAATAGAAAAAGAAATGAACAAAGTGATAACATGAAATAGTTGTAGGGAAAAGTTGATATTTGTGTTACCCTCTTATATGCCAAGCTAGTTATCTTTGAGGGGGCATTTGATGATAGACTTTTTCTGATACTGTAATAGAAAAATGGTGTCTTGGCAAACTCTCTTCTCAGTAAATTACACCTCTACCCCGATATAACACAAATTCGGATATAAAGCAGTAAAGCAGTGCTCCAGGAGAGCGGGGCTGCTCGTTCTGGAGGATCAAAGCAAATTCGATATAACACGGTTTCACCTATAACAGGGTAAGAGTTTCTGGCTCCCGAGGACAGCGTTCTATTGGGATAGAGATGTACATTCTAATGTTAAAGGCTTTGTATGTTAGCTATTGAATGGTGCTACCACTTCTATCTATATAATCACGGTGCTACTAGTATCTGTTTTGTACAGCTGTTTTGAGAAACCTGGAATGTGAATGATGTTGTAGCACCAAAAGTTCTGTTGTTGTTGTGCTATGTAGTTTATCCTCCTTCTCCTGCCCCCGCCCCCCCCTGCTGCAAGGTTTTGTGAAAGCATTGTAGAAGTAAAAGGTCTGTATGGGAGAGTATTAACATTTAATAGAGATTTTTCTTTCTGTTTTTGTTAAAATGTCAGAAGCATTTCAGGGCACGGAATAAATGGGGCAGAAAAGTTAAGCATGTTGCCATTACAGATAAGGGTTCTTCTGATGGTTGAGAGGAGCAGCTTGCTGTATTTGCTTTCCTGGCACTTGCAATCTTTATTTTGACAGATTGATCCCTTCCAGGTCACCCTATTTAAAACCTGAATATAGATTTGAAGGTGGAATGCAGCTTTGCCAGTCAGCCTAATAATGCCTATAATAAATGCTGTATATATAAAGTAGTCATTCAGGTGTTCTGATTTCTAAATGCATCAGAGCATTAGAGGGAAATTTCATTACATCTTTCATATAATTTCAGTAAATCTGAATGACAGGAATTTTTAAAACAAGATTCATCTGTGGAAGTTTTATAGTCATGGTGTATACTATAGGATACTATTTATGCTGTATACGGTACCATACAATAAAAAGTAAGTTTAAAATTCCTTCTCTAATCCTGCAACTCATAGAAGCAAAGCAGCTAAGAAATGTAATGCTCCACCGCCTTGAGCAAAGTTCATGTTATTTTATATTTCCCTATTACAATGATTTTATGATAGCTTTGACATTTAACTTAAGGTCATCTCAGCAGTTCCAATAAAAAATATTTACTAAAGGGAACTTACAATTAAATATTTTGTGAGCCATTACTTCGCATATTAAATTTCTCCCTCTCCTGAGCAAACTTTTTGACCAAAAAATCTTAAACTTTAAATATATAATTAGTAGGTGTCTGAGCTTTCCTCCCTTTAATCCCCATCCCAAACCCCGCCCCTCTGTCTGCTTGAAACAAAACAGTGTTCTCTTTCTCTTACATCATTGGAGCAGCCATGATGTCTATCTTCTCATCCGGCCTTCTGGCTGCAATGAAGGGTGTGTGTATGTCTACTAGCCTACTTCTAGCCTGTTGTGAAGGGGGCATTTTTTTTCTACTTTAGTCCCTAACCCTTTTTCACCTTCTTCACCTCAGTGAATAGCTTCAATAATTGTATCTACTGTTGCTTATGACTCTTCCTAGCAGCAATAGAATGACATTAATGTTTGTGAGAGCTTAAATACTGCATTTGGCATTCTGAATAGTAGTAGTGAAAAGTGACAAGATATTACCAATGGCAAGTTGCTCCTTGGCAAAACTATGTGGTATTAGACAGATTGGTATTGGAGCATCCTGCAGACTTAAGAATTCTGTTGAATACAAATAGAATGTAGTCTCTATGACCATAAGGGCAGGATATTTTTCTAAAATGAAAGCTGAGATTCTGCAAGACCTGTGGTGACTTTCTGGTGAAATTCTCCTGTTCTTCTTCCTCAGGGAAAAAAAGTGCCAGAGAAATCTTACCATGGCAGGTAGACTTCTTAAGTGTTAAGTATGTTACATATAAAGAATCAACAAATAAACCTGATAATATTTATGCTTTTTATTTCAGATCTGAAAGTTGAGTTTTGACCAGTTCATTCTTGCAAAAGAAATCTAGAAACTAAAGAATAAAAATGGGGACTCCTGGATCGGGGAGGAAAAGAACTCCAGTAAAAGATAGATTCTCCGCAGAAGATGAAGCCTTGAGTCACGTTGCCAGAGAGGTCTGTAAAAATTAAATTATCTAACATATAAAGTACAAATGAAAAGTGTTTAACTCAGAATGCAGCCATAAAAATTAACTGTCTAATGCTTAGTTCTTAAAGTGGTAAGAATAACTAGTTGCAGGTATTTGACAATTGTTATAAAAATGGAAGTATTTAAATACGTAGTACCTTAAATAAAACGTTACAGTAATATATTTTAGCTTAGTTTAAAAGTGTATTGTAGATCTTACTCATTTATTCTAAAGTATTTGGTTATGTGTTTTCCAAAGAAATGGCTGTTAGTCCAAAAATGTTTTGAAAATCTATAGTCATCTGTCCTGTGATTTATGTTGAATTCTAGTGGATATTGCACATGAAATTCTGTGTTATAACTTTCAGGGAAAGTTCATAATTTTCAAAATTATTCAGGAATATAAATTTTCTGGACTACAGTTGTTATCTGAAAATATCTTCATTTGTAGATGACTGGGAGGTGCATATTTGCCAGAGGCAAGCAACTGGAAGTTTGTAGGAGTCTTAAGAAGAAATTGATGCAGGGAGGAATTTGGTCCTCTCACCCCTAAGGGTGGTGTGTGTCTTCCTCAACCTCGGGTTGTCTACCAGAGGCCTGGGAGTTTGAGGGTTCTGCGTAGTATCTTAGCTGTTCCTAGCACTGCACTCCTCTGGACAGAGAGCCCTGATATTGTTCCTGGGATCTGTTGGAGCCACTCACCCAGCTTAGGAGTCACAGCCCCGAGTGCTCCTACCACCACTGGGACCACTTTGGGCCTTCACTTTCCACATCCTCTCTAGTTCCTCTTTCAGGCCCTGGTACTTCTCCAGCTTCTCATATTCCTTCTTCCTGATGTTGCTGTCACTTGGCACTGCAAGTAATCTTCACCACCGCTGTCGTTCTGTCCTTGTCTTTACACGATGTCTGGTTGATTGCCAGTACCTGCCTGTCCGTCTGGATCCGGAAGTCCCACAGAATCTTAGCCTGCTATTCTCCACAACCTCGTGGAATCTCCCATCTGGTCTTGGGAGGGTCTAGCCATACGCTGTGCAGATGTTCCTGTACACAATGCCAGCCACTTGGTGTGCCGTTCAGTGTATGCTGTTCTTGCTGCATCTACATCCTGCCACTATGTGTTGGACTGTCTCTGAGCCTCTCTGCACAGTCTGCACCTTGGGTCCTCTCTAGTGTGGTGACCCTGCCTCAATGGATTTGGTGCTCAGTGGCCTGTTCCTGTGCTGCTATGATCAGTGCCTCAGTGCTGTTTTAGTCCAGCCCTTTCCAGCAGGGTAGGATTTCCCAGTGTCAGCCACCTCAGCTCTGTCGATGGTACATCCATGAAGGTCTTGTCTGCCATGGCACTTGTCTGCTGGTCTTCCTCCCATGTCTGCTGCTGCCTCAGGCATTCTCCAGCGCTCATCTTTGGGGGCCATCTTACTGATGTACTCTGGATGTTCGGGTTTCCAGGACAGTGCACTTGCGCTCACCAACCCGCCGCCTTCTTTCCGGCTGTATACAGTCTCTGGGTGTTGGACTTGGGTGGAACCTCCGTGCATTGTGATGAGCTCTCGGTTTTCACATCGAGCCTCCATGTCCTCCTTTGGCCAGCCACTAACGGCGGAGTATACTGTATGACCGGGCAGGGGTATCCGTTGATGCGTGGTCTTGTTCTTCCCACTGAGCTGGCTCTTCGAGACCTGTTATCCTTTGGTGATACTTGGATGTTGCTGTTCCTTGCCTCCTCATCGTGGTTTCCATGTGACTGTGGGCCGCAAGGTACTTGTAGCTGGTCTGTATGTCTGCTATGTGGGCCGCTGGTAGTCGACCCATCAGTCTTGACTACCTTCCCTCTCTTCACTACCATCCGGCCACACTTCTTCAGTCCAAATGACATCCCGATATCTCCACTGTAGATCTGCGTCGGTAGTTTAGCGAGTCGATTCTCGTTCATTCTCGCATACACTTGATGTATCCTTTGAGAGGAGTGGCTGATAGTATGCACTCCTGAACCTGTACCCGTATCCAGTCCTTGTTGATTATCTGGCCTACGCAGAACGCAGCGGGCAGTGCTCACCTTGGTATATGCCGCACTTGATGGCACTTGTGCAAGCTGCCTTGAATTGACTCCAGTGTTGTTTCCCATAGTCCCATTGAGTTCTTGAGAAGTCCTTTAGTGTCTGTTGACTTTGTATAGCGCCAGACATTCACAAATCCACTGTGCGGCATTGAGTGCTAGGCTTTCTGTAGTCAATCCAGGCTGTGCTCATTGGCTCTGACTTGAGTCTTGGGCGATGCTCTATCTAGGAGCAACTGGTTTTTGAGCCTCTGTCGTGTTCCAATGCCTTCTGAGCTGTACTCATGTACTGGCCATATGGTCTGTAGTGTGTGCAGATGCTGATAGAGACTTTCCATGTTGTGGGAGGCAGGTTATTTGGCGGTAGTGGACGTTTGTTCCTTGCAGGGTCTTTTCATGATCAGCCTGTCCTTCCTGTGTGTAGCCAGTTTGGGTGGAGTCTGTGCTAGCAGCTGGTTCATCTGGCTGCTAGGCATTCATGCACTGCTGTTGTTTCTTTAGCAGTAGGTGTGGATATATCTGGTCAAGGTGCTGTCCAGCTCTTCATGTTCTGACCGCTGCTGGATGTTTCTACTGTGATGGTGACTGGTTTCTGTCTGGGAGATTCGCTGTGTTCTGTTCTCAGGTCCTGCAGCACTTATGACTGGTGTTGTGAGTTTCTTTCTCCCATATGTTCTTTCGTACTGTTCAGTGTTCTGTGCCTGGTGGTCTGTGTTTTGGGTTGTTGCACTGCAGTTGGGAGTACACTTGATGGTTCTTTGGAGAACAGGCATTTACTCTTTTTGGCTTGCTTCTCTAAGTGTATCGCTTAGCCTGGTACCAGTGCTTGAGCCTTTGTTTAGCAGTCCTAGCTTCAGATGAGTCAGGCCTTGTATTTTTCATGCCGAGTCTTATCCTTAATCTCCAACTCTTCTGTAGTTCACCAGCTGACTAACTTCTCCGAATCGCCTTGATCTTTCCTCCAACCTCATTTCCAGGTGGGTACATACTGTTAGTTCTTCTTGTCGTGTAGCAAGCATCCCAGGATTACAGAGCTGTCGTATACATTCATTTTGGTTTGATATGGTGTGGTAGTTGGGTTGTCATGAGCGTCTATTGGATTTCTAACATACTTCTGATGGATTACTTTCACTGGCTTGGTAATCGTTCTCGAGGATTGATGTACTAGTAGTTTCTCCTGATGTTATCCTCTATCATGCTGTGTGCTCTGCATGGAGGGTGGCAGTAGTTTCAGCTTCAGTGTGCTGCACATCCCCTTGTTTTCCAGGTCTTCTTGGTCTAGGATTGTAATGTGGAGTTGTCGTATCTCAACTGTGAGAGCAGTTCGTTTACTATGTTTAGGTTGGGTAACGAGCTTGTATTACTAGTAAAGTGTGGAGTGTAGGTTTTTGTCATCAAGTTCTCATATTTTATATATCCCCTTCATTAGGTCTACTGTTAAGTAGCATTCACATCAATCAGGTTCTCTGTCTCGTTCATAAATGTTGTTTCCAGTAGCTCACTTATCGTCAGTTGATCCTGGTTCTCAACATCTGACGCGGACTTGTTATCTGTGGTGACGTCCGAGCCGGCATGACTCTCCTAGTTCGTGTCACTCTCATATTTGAGGTAGGCAGGTGAAGCGTTAGGGGGTCTTCTGCCCAAGGACCCCTACTGGAAAGTTGGGTACCAACCAGGATTTGAACCCCGGTCTCTCGTATCAAAGGGCGGTCTCCCGTATCAAAGGGCGGTGCTCTTAACCACTACGCTATATAATAATTTTTTTTATTTTTTTTTTTACCCCTTTTATTTTTACGCAGAGACTTTCAACTGGTCTGCCTCTCACTTTCTTCTGGACCGCTATATATTCTTGATGTAAAATGCAACACCTCCTTACTTTTTATCCTGTCTGTCCTTCCTGATCAAGCCATGACCATCTATGCCAATATTCAAGTCACAGAACTTATCCCACCAAGTTTCTGTGGTGCCAATTAAATTATAATTTATTTTACAGACTGATGCTCCAGTTCTTGTTTATTACTTATACTTCTTGCATTCATGTATAGACATCTAAGAGGTTAAGCAGTTTCCCCCACTGATTTCCTTTTTATTACTCCTGTGACAGTATTATAATTTTCAATGTCACCCCAAACAGCTATCCCTCTGTTAAGACCACTTTTTTATGCTTACCTGTGGACTTTTGTCCCTGCCCACTTTGAACCTAGTTTAGAGCTCTGCTGACTAAGTTGGCAAGTCAGTGTGCGAAGATGCTCTTTCCCTTCTTGGTCAGGTGGACCCCATCTGTTTTCAGCAAACCTCTTTTTCCCGGAACAGTGGTCCATAGTTGAGGAAGCAGAAGCCTTGCTTTCACACCATTTCCAGAATGCATGTGGCCCTTCCTGCTTCATGTCAAGGGCATGAAAGGGCAAAGCGCACCAACCACCATTCAGTTCCTTTCACTACCTCCTAATTCTTCCAGATCTCCCAGATTCAAATACTGTCTCTTGTTTGAGGGGGCCATTCTTTTAAAATGATGGGCAACTAAATGCCTAGCCTGCTTATGGGAGTTGTAAATTCTGTAGGCTTGACTACAGGTATATCTCAAAGGCAAGTCCACGAAGCTGGCATCAGCTTCTAGATCTCAGGACACCACAGTGCATGACTTCCCAGTGTTGAAGTGATCAAGTGCTGCCTTGTGGACTCACGGGGCTTCATCTTCAGCTCTGGCTTCTAGAATGGCCAAACATAATAAAAGATCATCAGAGAAGGCAGAGGCCACGAGGAGTTCTTCCCTGTACTTCTCTACTTTCAAGACTTTGCAGTCCCATGTGGTTCCTGCCAATGCTGAACCCAAATGAGTTATCCAAAGTAGCTCCGCAGAAAACTTTAACTGAAGAACTTAACTCTGTTAACCTCCAGCTCTTTAACGTTGACACCAACAAAGGCTTTTCAGCACCACAGACAACAGTAGTAATCTCTCAATATTCACCATGATGTCATGGCACAGTCTCTGTTATTGATCCTTTGGTGCCATACTGCATTGACAGTCGTCCTAGTGCTGTACAAACCGGAATCTTCCTTGCTGTCCACATCTGTATTGCTGGTAGCACCAGGAGACACTCTGTCTGTAGTGAAAAGTACCTCTTTGGTGTTACCAGCAATGCCCACATGTATGGCACCAACTATGGAGTTGGCATGCTCCTTTTTCATTGTCCTCTTGGGTGGCTTCACATGATGGCTAGGGAATGGAACATTCCCATACATACTCTCCCAGAAGGTCATCTCCACCTTCCTCAGTCCACTAAACAGGACATGGGCCATGGTTCCTGACGCCATGGCCACCAGCCTCTGACCCTTTAATGCCCATACTAGGTGTCTTGATCTGCTCAGGGAAGATAGAACTACTCAGACAGGCCTTGTTACTCTAAGGCTTCTCCTTCTCCATGGCAATGTCAGGTTGCATCCACCTGCTCAGACTTCCTCTGGCATGTCCTTACATTTAGGTGATGGCACAGTTCTTCTGATTAATCTGTTTGGGCCCACTATGATTTCCTTATGCCCTAGTGATGCCGTGGTTCCCCTAAGTACGCCTTAAACAATTTTAGGTGATTTCAGGACCTCCAGAAGACAGTCTCTAACTCCTTACAAGTCCCAGTGGAGGAGGTCAGGAATCTATCCATAAACTAATCAATAGCTTACGGTCTGCTTCTTCAGGGAAGATGGCCCTTCTCATAGACGAGGCCATTATGGACCTTACACGAGTGATCTTGCCTATAGTGCTTCCCACATCCAGCAAAGTGGATGAAAAGTATCAAGTTCCATCTTATGGGACTGAGTTCTCTTATATGCAGCCAGTATCATCATCATTAACAGTGGCAGCTGTTAGTCAAAAGCTGTCAGGACAAAACCACTTCAAAACACAGTGAACCTACTAAACTTGATTTACTGACCATAAGTCGTACTCTTCTGCTAGCTTGCAGTTCTGTGTTGTTAATTAGAAGGTCATAATGGCTAGGTATGACTCCCTTAATTATGAAAAGTTCACATCTTTGCCAACAGGGACTGCCTCATACAAAGGAGGAGTATGCCACTCCGGATAACAAGGGTTAACTAGTCACCGAAACCAGCGTCCTGGCCTCACTGGAGTAACTGTTCAGTAACTACATCAGTAGTTATATAATGGGCCTTATGGCTGCAAGGATCATTGGGCTTTCCTCATGAGGTACAATCTACAGTGTAAGCCTTTTGAGGGTTTGGAATTACTCAGCTCTAAAACAGATTCATAGATTCTAGGACTGGAAGGGATCTCAAGAGGTCATTGAGTCCAGTCTTCTACCCTCATGGCAGGGCCAGATACTGTCTAGACTATCCTGGATAGACATTTATCTAAGCTACTCTTAAATATCTTCAGAGACGGAGATTCCACAACCTCCCTAAACAATTTATTCCAGTGTTTAACCACCCTGACAGTTAGGAACTTTTTCCTAATGTCCAACCTAAACCTCCCTTGCTGCAGTTTAAGCCCATTGCTTCTTGTTCTATCTTAGGCTAAGGTAAACAGTTTTCTCCCTCCTCCTTAGGACACCCTTTTAGATACCTGAAACTGCTATCATGTCCCTCTGTTTCTCTCTTCCAAACTAAACAAACCAATTCTTCAGCCTTCCTTTAGTCAGTTCTCTAGAACTTTAATCATTCTGTAGCTCTTCTCTGGACCCTCTCGTTTCTCCACATCTTCTTGAAATGCGGTGCCCAGAACTGGACACAACTCCAGCTGAGGCCTAACCAGCGCAGAGTAGAGCGAAGAATGACTTCTGTGTTTGCTCACACACACCTGTTAATGCCTCCAGAATCACATTTGCTTTTTTTGCACACGCTACAACAGTGTGACTCATATTTAGCTTGTGGTCCACTATAACCCTAGATCCCTTTCTGCCTATCTCCTAGACAGTCTCTTCCTATTTTGTATGTGTGAAACTGATTTTTCCTTCCTAAGTGGAGCACTTTGCATTTGTCTTTGTTAAACTTCATCCTGTTTACCTCAGACCATTTCTCCAATTTGTCCAGATCATTTTGAATTATGACCCTGTCCTCCAAAGCAGTTGTGCAGGACACTTGCTCGTGGATTCGGATGCCACTGTAAAGATGTGGAAATTGTGTGTGAGAGATACTGAGATACTATGGTGAACATGAGGAAATGAAAAATCCCGTGTGTACTGTATGTTTTGGATGATGTGCTGTAAATAAGACTGGACACCAACTGAAAGTGAGGATAAAAATATTGAACAGCTGCTCCATTTTCCAAACTAATCTCTATGCTGTGTGCTGAAGGGGTGAGAGGGCTGGTGGGGAAAAATAAAATATAATGATGCAGTTAAAGGCTATCATATTGTGTACATGCAAGGGGGAAGGATTAAGGTTGCACAGGCAATCTAAATTCTGGGATATCTTAACTTTTGAGTGCTTGACTTTGCCACCGAAATGCTTTCTTACCGTGACTTTTTATGTAACTAGATCATATTAGTGCATGTGAACAGGAAGTACTAGAATGAATATGTAACTACCATTTTCAGAATTTTTTCCAAAATTGGTGAAACTTAATTTTAGAACACATTTCAGTATTAAGTTAGAGACTGTCAACTTAAAACCTAGTCAGCCTTAAAAAAAAAAAAAAAAAAAAGGGGGGGGGAAAAAAAAGAAACAAGTACTTTTAGCTATAGCTGCCAATGACTTTGCTGATAATTGTGGTTTTTCAGTCATATTTTTATGTTCTGTAAAAACACCTTTGTTCTATTATGCTGGATGAAAGATCTGCACAAACGTGGGAAACTGACTTCTGCACAGAGAACAGTGAAACTAACTTCTTAAAAATGGTGTAAAAGTAATTTGTATTATTAAAATCTTGTATGATAGTGCCTTCTGCTGTCAGGTGGTTTAGCCCCTTTGTTCATGCAGAACTATCAGGCTCTTATATACTGCTTCAGAGAAAATACCATAGCCATCTTCATGCCCAGTATACAGGCTGTCATAGTCCATCTGTTAGCCAACTTAATTGAAGGCAAGAAGACTGAGTTACTTTTTTAGCCCTTTCAAGGAGAACATTACTTTCCTACAGTATAATAGAACTAATTCAGCTTCAATAAAATTAGGTTATTTAAATGGATTGAAAACTTCTTTAAAAGTAACCATGTACTTATTTCTGGAATCTCTGCATGTTCTCTCTGGGTGCTTTAAGAGTCAAACTGTCTCACTAACCACAGCATGGTAGTTTTGATACTGCCCCTGAACGTTGTCTAGGACTAGTTGGATATGGGCCCACTACACAGTTTTCAAAAGGTGACTCAATTGCCAAAGGGGAACCCATAGAATTGTCTAAGTACTTACTTGTTTCTGGTGAGACTTTCTATTCATACTTAAAGTACATCTTCCTTTTAGCTCATCTTATCGTCTGCTTTGTATTGACATTATTAGAATGACTCTTCCCTAATTTCTGTGCAATCCATCTGTCAAATAAAAAACGTCGATCTACAGGTTTTTCCGCAATGTGCATCTACAGTGTGCTTGGCACCAGATAGGATGTGGAGGTGTCCCCTTCAGCACAAGGAGCAGCTTACATTCTGAGAAGGATCAACAAACAGACATTTGGTGATGAGCAGATGAAATTACAAATTGTTGGAGTGATCAGCTTTTATCTATCTAGAGGACATCTTCCCGTCTCATTATTTTTTGCTGCCTGATAACCAGAACTACATACATTTTTTTTTTTTCTCTTTCTAGGTTGCTAAGAATAGAGAGAACCCCTCCCCGCCCCCCCTCAAGTAGAGCTTCGCTAATATGTGGGTTAAAAGTGATTTGTGCAATGGCCAGCATAGTTTAATGGTGGCAATGAAGGTCACAGTGCTTAAATACAGAGTACAAAACTTGATGTATAGGTACCCCAAAGGTCAAAGTTAGTTACTTGCTAATCTTGGGTCATTGATAGACTAGTCACTTTCATTTGTTGTTTTATAGTCAACTTTACATTCTGCTACTCATATATTAGGATAGTGCTACAGTGTCTGCAGATGCAGTGTAATGTTTACAGTCAAACCAGTTGTTTTAATTGAAATAACTTCAATATTTTTAAGTTATTAGGTTTTGTGAGAAATGTATTAAAATATATCTCCCATGATATTTGGCACTATAAGAGCTTGAATGTGATTTCAGAGTTTGTTACAAAAGTGGATAATGCTATCCCCATTTTGCAGAAGGTAAAACTGGTACAACAAGATTAACTTGTGCAAGATTACACAATGAACCAAGACTACAATGCTGATTGTTTGAGCCAAGTAGTCAACTTGTCCGTCTTCAGTTTTGTAGGGGAGGTTAGTTGCACAGATTAAATGTCAAGGTAACATCAATTTACTTAGGATGCTTAAAATCTTACTGAAAATTAGAAATTTGTGTTTTTACATCTCTTGAATTTTGGATATAATTTTTGTGGAAAAATCACTTTTTGGTCAGATTTTGACCTTTTTTAATAAGGAAAACTGGGCATTCTGGATATGAGAGAGTGCATTTCCTAATTTTCTATCTTTAATAGTACAATCTTTTGCCAGACTTCTTTAAATATGCACAGGCCCCCTTTAGATCTATTGATAGACTGATTACCGGTAATTGTTTGAATCTATTTGATTTCTCTAATGTGTGCAAGTCTGTGTGTGTTTGCATGCTGTGTTTACAGATACTTTTTTACTTAAAGCCCTACTGTGTAAATTAACTGGCTGGATTATAAAATTTCCTGTAATTTTTTTCCTGCTTTGAAAAGTGTCTTGTTAGTACAGAGTTGGCACTGATATGAAACCATTTCAACTGAGTATGTAAAACATGTGAAATGTAGTCTTGGTGAGAGTTAATTAAAATCAGGGCGTGGTATTTTTATATGGCAGGCAGTATAAATTAGTTACAATTAATTTGCCTCCTATTCCTTCACCATTTGATTACTGTTTTTGTCTTTAGCTGTAGTATAATCAAACTCTAAAAACACAATTATGCACCTATTGTTTTCTTTGGTTTTCATAAACTAATCTGGAAATAGTGACTCATCTGCAGTTGTCATGTAAATCTCACAGATTACAACAAAAGGAATTTTTATAAAATGAGTGTTGTCATGACTAAAGCCAGTAGATATTCCTTCACAACTATGGCACTTACTAGATTTTGAAAAGAAATTCTTTCAACTTTAACTAGTAGACTGAGTACTACGTTTTTGGACACAGCTTGTCTCCTTTCACCCTCTAACCCTGTGACTATCTGTTGTGAGGAATTTTCATCCTACTTGAGAACACTGAATAAATTCATGACAGACTTTCAGCCAGGGTTCAATCCTTTAACACAGGGGTAGGCAACCTATGGCATGGGTGCCAAAGTCGGCACGTGAGCTGATTTTCAGTGGCGCTTATATTGCCTGGGTCCTGGCCACCAGTCTTGGGGGCTCTGCATGTTAATTTAATTTTAAATGAAGCTTCTTAAACATTTTAAAACCCTTATTTACTTTACATAGAATAGTTTAGTTATATATTATAGACATATAGAAAGAGACCTTCTAAAAACGTTAAAATGTATTACAGGCACACAAAACCTTAAATTAGAGTGAATAAATGAAGACTCGGCACACCACTGCTGAAAGGTTGCTGACCCCTGTTTTATGATCTATGTACAACCCTTAAGGAAATAATACGATGGTACGGGCTGCACTATCAATAATACATTGATGACACACCGATTGGAGCCTGAATAAAGAGTTGCTGGTTTAAAATGAAACCCAGAAAAGCCTAAGTGAGGTAAGAAGAAGCAGGTTCCTCAGTGAGATGGAAAATGCTACCACCCTCCTCAGTCAAGAGCAAATGTCTTTTGTGAGTTATGCTGGACTTGTTAAGGACTATAAAGAAAGCAGCAATCACTGGAAGGGCCTCTCTTTACCTCCAGCAAACAAGAAGGCTCAGTACATGCCTGTGAGACCAAATCCAAACAGCCACAGTGGTTAGAATTCATTCCCTGTTGGCTGGACTATTGCATCTTTTTCTACTTTGATCTAGATAAGAAACTTAAAGAAGCTGCAACTAATGCACAACACAGCTGCCTGTCTCCTTAGCTAAGTGTTGGACATCAGTGCTCCACAACCTGTGCTACATCTCCTGGATTTTTTTAAATAAGAAAACAATAGGAAAATGCAAAAAGAAAATGGTGGATAAGCAGTATTTATGGACAACCGTAATAAATATGATTGATAAAAACAGATTGCCAAGGCCATATGTGAAATAATGACACAACCTTTTTATATGTGGTGAAAATTTACTGCAAATTTAACATTCACTTTAGCTAATATCATAGAACTATAGGGTTAGAAGGTACTGCAAGGTACTGCATGTAGTTTAGCCCCCTGCCAAGATGCAGGATTTGTTGTGTCTAAACTAGTGGTGGGCAACCTGCGGTTTTTGGACCACATGCTGCCCATGAGGGTAATCTTATTGTGGGCAACAAGACATTTTGCAGAGGTTCACCATCCACAGATGCAGCTTCCTGCAGCTCCCATTGGCCGAGAATGGCAAACCACGGCCACTGGAGCTTGTTGGCTGGCATTCCATCCCTTTGATCATCTTTGTCACTCACCTCTGGATCCTTTTCAGTTTCTCTAGATCCTTTCTATGCATTGTTGACCAAAATTGTACAACCGTACTCCAGCTGAGGCCTAAACAGCACCAAATAGAGCAGTACTATCACGTCTTGTGACTTGCATGCTATGCCTCTGTTAATGAAACCTAAAATTACATTTTCTTTTTTTGCAGCAGTGTTGCATTGCTGACTCATGTTGAGATTGTGATCCACCGCAGCTCCAAGATCCTTCTCAGCAGTTATGCTGCCCAGCCAGTTTTTCCCCATTCTGTGTTGTGCGTTTGTTTTTTCTTCCCTAAGTATAGAACCTTACATTTTCCTTTGTTGAATTTTCATTTTGTTATCTATAGCCCAGTTTTCCAATTTATGAGGATCCCTCTGAATTTTAGCTCTATCCTTCAAAGTATTGCCACCCCTCTCCCCCTACCACCTGAGCTTCCTGCTGAACACTTCTTGCTGTGGTCTGCAATATTCCATTGATTTAATGCCTCACTGAGGTCTCCATCAATAAAGCCGTTTGCTGCATGTGGTGCAATACATTACCAGTGATGTTGAGGAAGAAAAAATGCCACGAGTACTAGTTCCTCTAGTGAGCTGCTTGGGTTTTTTATTTGATCACAGAGTCCCACAGACTAGAGAGTTATATACATCATCCAGTGTGAGATGCTGATAAAGAGGCAACTGAAGCTGATCATACTCTAAATCAGTGATTCTCAACGAGGGGTACATGTACCCCTGGGGGCACATACAGGTCTTCCGGGGGTGGGGGGGGGAGGGTACATCAAGTCATCTAGATATTAGCCTAGTTTTACAATAGGCTACATAAAAAGCAGTAGTGAAGTTATTACTAACTAAAATTTCATACAAACAATGACTTGTTTATACTGCTCTATATACTATACACTGAAATGTAAGCACAATATTTATATTCCAATTGATCTGTTTTCTAATTATATGGTAAAAATGAGAACATTAGAAACTTTTCAGTAATACTGTGCTGTGACACTTCGTATTTTTGTCTGATTTTTGTAAGCAAGTAGTTTTTAAGTGAGGTGAAACCTGGGGGTATGCAGGACAAATCAGACTCCTGAAAGGGTACGGTAGTCTGGAAAGGTTGAGAATCGCTGCTTTAAATAGTCCCAATAGTGAAAGGTACAGGAAGTCTGTTCTCTCTGTGGAAGCCTGCAAGGAGAATATCATTGCAGGGCTATAGTACTTAATTTTTGCCGGGGGCTCTCAGCTTGGTGCCAGGGCTCTCAGCTTGGCTCCAGGTCAGTTTCCCATGTAGGCGCAGGAGCAGGGTGCAGAGATTAGAGGCAAAGGGAGCACAGTGCCCAGGTTAGGGGTGCAGAAGGGGGGTGAAGGTGCCCAGACAGTGCTTAATTTTTGTTGGGGCTGAGCCCCAGCACTTCTTTGAATACAAATAAGCACTGTGGAGCTATCTACCAGCCCTGAATTACGGGACTTAGTCTTAGATGTCTTCCTCAGGACAGCTGATTTTCTTTGAAATATTACTGTGTAAAAACTATTAAATCATTCACTGTTTCTGGCTTAAGTGAAGTGCGTTTCTCATTGTGTGACCAATGACTAAGAAGGCTCCCTCAGAAGGTTCATTGGATGCAAGGGTGGAATGCACAAACTGTGCGACTTGACTGTGAAGGGGAAACTTGTGCTTGAATTGTCTCCACCGCTCGAGCAGTTGCACATCTTCATTCTTTGATAGCCTCAGGGTAATATACTTTGACAATTAGTCACTTCCACGCTTGCTTTCCAAATCCTCAAACTGTGTGTGTGACCATTTTGTCTCCATTGGTGATGGTGTCTGTGTAGCTGACGAAAGAAGCATAAGATTGTGATAAACTTCTTTACTCTCCTCTTCAGTGAAAACTTTCATCCCCTTCATTTGTTGGTGCAGGAAAATCGCTGGTCTCTTCGTAGGCTTGATTTCAAACTTCTTAGTGAGACATGGCAAGGTTTTGAATTTGTGTAAATTTAGACTATTTACATCAGTGGTAGACGATGGAGATACTTTTTCAGCCTTTCGTACCAAATGGGCACCAAGTGAAGAGTGGGCTTTGACTGCTCTAGCACATCTGATGCTTCCTTGAAGAGTTGCAGGAACTCTATTAAGATGTTTAAGGTCTTTGTGGTCAATGCTATCAATGAGCTCAGTATCCCCCTTTTCTGTAAAAACGTCCTATGTTCTGTCCCACTGCTTCTTGATTATCTTAAGTTTGAGTAGCTTGCTGTTCGATCATGTCTCTAGATTTCCTTTCAGAGACTTTTGTAATCTGCTTTGAAGTCCAGATCTTCTGAAATAAGTAATGAGGTTTTGGGTTGTGTGTATCAGTTGGTTTATTGCTTCCTCTTTCTGGTTTCCCGATTTGGTAATGTGCTCAAGTATGGTATTATAATGTGCGCTGAATGAGAAAGCTATACTGACTTACCTTGCAGAAGCAGCTGCCTCCCTTTCCAACTGACCTGATATGGCAGGGGTAGGCAACCTACGGCGCGCGTGCCGAAAGTGGCACGCGAGCAGATTGTCAATGGCACTCACACTGCCCGGGTCCTGGCCACCAGTCCAGGGGGTGGGAGGGGGCTCTGCATTTTAATTTAATATTAAATGAAGCTTCTTAAACATTTTAAAAATGTTAAAATGTATTACTGGCACGCGAAACCTTAAATCAGAGTGAATAAATGAAGACTTGGCACATCACTTCTGAAAGTTTGCCAGCCCCTGTGATATGGCAATACTGAAGTTACGTTAAGTTTCCTAAATTGCTTGGCTGCTTAAACTGTGGCAATAGGAGAATGGGGATTTTTGCAGGCTGTCTTCATCTATCATCTCCCCTTTCTATGTATATGGTGGCTGGGGGTGGAGCGAATATTTAGCCTCTGTGGGGAGGCAGACTTTGCTGAGTGTGTTGGTCTATATCACACATCTCTCTCTTTGGGGGAGGAGGACTTCGTGTCTCTTGGAAGTATACGCAGGAATTTCATTATATTCACATCCAATCCACTATGTGCAAACATGGTGAACAATATAACTGTATCCGTGAATATAGAGCAGATATCCATGGATTTGCAGGGCTCTAGCTATTGTCCAGGGATTTCTGGGAGCTAGGGATCAAGTTCCCATGCTTCTACTTTCTCTGTCTCATAAAGTAATGCTTTCCCCATTTTTTTTTTTTTTTTTTTTTTAAACTCCCACAGTTCCATGTACCTTTTTTCGGTCTCAGTCTCTTTGGCAGAAACATGGGCCCAGTAGAGCTCAGTGCAGTTATCATGAGCATTGCTAATACAGGACGTACGCTTCTTGTACGTTTGAAGAACTTGAAGGAGTACTGCTACAATAGGGAGTGTGATGAGGAAGATGCAGAGCGAGATTCCTTCAGGCATTCATGGAGCAGCTCCAGTTGGTGGATTGCTGCTTCTGGGCCCGAGAAATGAGCACTGATTGGTGGGATTGCATCATAATTCATATTTGAGAAGACCAGCAGTAGCTGCAAAATTTTCAGATGCAAAAACCCACTTTCTGGATCTGTGGACCAAACTTCTCAGACCTTCAGCTCAGGCACATCAAAATGAGCTGCATTCATTTTGGAGAAATGAGTGGCAATCACGCTCTGGAAGTTTGTAATACCAGATTGCTATCGGTTAGTGGGGGAATCAGTTTGGAGTTGGTAAATCCACAGTGGGGGCATGTGTCATCCAAGCATGCAGGGACATTAAGTGCCTCCTGCCACACAGGGCTATGACTCTTAGTAATGTACAGAGAGTAGTGGATAGATTCGCAGCAATGGGGTTCTCAAACCATGATGGAGAAATAGATGGCGCACACATCCATGTTCTGGCACTAGCACACCTTGTTATTCAATACATCAACAAAGGGATTTTTTTTCATAGTTATGCCAGCAATAGTGGTTCACCAAGGATGCTTCACTGATATTAATGTGAGCTAGTTAGGGAAGGGACATGATGCTTGCATTTTTAAGGATACATGGCTTTTCAAAGAGCTGCATGCAGGAATAGTCTTCCCCAACTGGTGTGTTACCTTTTGCATGTTGGAAATGCCAGTAGTGGCTCTGGGGGACCCAGCCTACTCCTTGCTCCCCTGGCTCATGAAACCATACATTGGCCACCTTGACGGTACCAAAGAAAGATTCAGCTATTGTCTCAACAGGTGCAAAAGAGCTGTGCTTTTGGTAGATTGAAGGGTCGCTGGCATGATTTACTCAGATGAGATCCAGTTTAGTATCAGCCAGTTGGTTTATTGGGATAGACTAAAGAGTTTTTCTTTACTCTGTCAAGCTTCCATCGTAAGAGCTAGCAGCTTGTTGGCATCTGCTGCTGTTTGTTTCCTGTCCACTCCTGCTGGGACTAGTTATGATGGTCTCTTTAGCTGCTGGGACTCTGCCTCCACCCCTTTCTCCATCTCTTTGCTGGATTCTTGAAGCTTCTGAAGGAAGAGAGGGAGGGAGTCTTTTCACTACACCAAGCTGGGAGTTTGTCACCAGCAGCTGCCTGGCATAGCTGCAGCTTCTCTTTCGTTCTGTTATCAGCCTCTTCCAGAGCACGGTGTGTATTAAAAAATTCAAACGGAAACTAATTCCAAAACTTGTTCTAAAATTTAACTACAAAATTTGTTTGAGCAAAACTCAGGTTAGGTGTTAACTCTTGTGGGCCATTAAAATATGCAAAAATGCAAAAGACCAAAGGGTTACCTGTACTTAAGAGACTTTTAAAGGTCAATTTAAAAATCAGGCTTCAACCTATTTTTTTTATTTACTGATACCTGTAATAGTGACTTTTGTAATTGAGTAGAAAAAATTTTATTCCCTGTTTTTCTACATTGTTCACTTCATGCATTTGACAGCACACAGTGTATAGTCAGTTTCTTTTGTTTATATTATTTTTTCCACACAGTAATAGGAGCGTTTAAAAAAGAAAGACAGGAAATTGTTGCATGTAAAAACACAAAATTGGCAGAGGGATTCAAAGGCAAGTGAAATACCTGGAACTACAGTACTTTTAACACCTTTTTAAGATGATGTGATTTACAGTAGGCAATGTCCCTTTTTTGATTTCCAATTTCACTAGAAAAATCAAGCATTTCCAGTTCATGTGATATTCCAATTCTTTCTGCTTAGATCCATGCAGATGAATGTGTATTCTTAGAAATAACATCAGACACATAGCCAAATAAAAAATATGAAAAATACTTTTTTAAAAAGAACATATCCCCATTTTCCTTGGCAGATGATTTTCTTATATTAGCTGTCAGACGTTGAAAAGAAAGCCTTAAACATTTGCTTACCTTTCTGCACCACAGACTTACTTTGTTAGAACATTAATCCTTTAACTCTCTTTCTTAATAATGTTTCTGGATCACCATAATCTTGTGTGGTCCTATGTGGTTATAGGGTATTAAAGCGTGTTTGTGGATCACCTTTTAAAGCAAGAATAAGAATTTCTTAATTAATCTATTTGGATGATTTGCAATTCATCCAGTTTCCTAAATGGTTTCCTGATGCTGATAAGTAAGGATAAGATTTTGTCACGGAGATCACAGATTCCGTGACAGAGAGCCTTCATAACATTTTCTGCTTCAGGGGCCTTGAAGCTGTTTAGTTTTCTCCCCTGGGTGTCAGCCCCCACCCCTCATTTTTAGTAAAAACCCATTAATTTATTTGTTTGCCCACAACCTGTCCATTTCTTTTACTAAAAATAAGCGTGACAAAATCTGTACCTTACTGATGAGTTAAAGGGACAAATAATAAAAATGCAGAACACAATAACCCTTATGTTAAGAAAATTGTTGAAGTGGCTGCAGATAGCCTGACTGGTATACCAAAAGTAAACATGTTTGTTTTCAACTTCTAGAAAATTGGTGCAGAGAAATTAGACATTGAAAAGAAGTTGCCTGAGAGTAATCTTTCGTTGGTTTTATTTGGGAAACCATTCTATACAGTAGACTCTCTGTTCCTGTGTTGCATAACATTTTGGCTTTTGTTGTGTTTTTTTTTTATATGTATGTATATTATGCTAGAACAAGACTCCACTGTGTCTTCGTTGCTCTCAGTTTATTTTCCGCCTGCTAAAAGTCATCTACAAACAGTGATGAGATTGGTATTCTTTCAAACTGTTTTTCATTATGACACAATAAAATGAGACATTAGATTGGTTTGATCTTAATAATAGGATTGCTCCAGTCCTTCCTTGCAGGCTTTTATCAGCAATTTAAATAGTTAACAATGCTGGCATTAAAATTTGGCTTCAGAACGGTCACACTCTTAGCATAAGGGTAGTTCATACTTAAGTTAGAACTGTTGTTTTGAGACTGCCAGCAGACCAAGGCAGACTTCAATTTTATAACCATAATGGCTAGAGACTTTTTTATAAAAGCTTACGCCAAGTCTACGTGAAATCTTGAGTTTGTGATAAGCTGAGGTGTGAATCTAGCCTGCTGTGGACTGACACTGTGAACCCTGCTGGTGTGCATTAACAATTTGCATTTGTTAATGCACATTAGCAGGGTCTGCAGGAACAGTTAGTCTGCAGCAGGCTAGTGCAGCGTAGATTCACATCCTGACTTGCTGTAAACTAAATGTTGATGTAGATAAGTCCTAAGATTTTGGATCACAAGGTGCAGCCAGTAGACAAAAGTAAAAAATCCATTGAGCATACACTCAGCTTTAATGTTTAGTCATTTTGTAATAAATAGTTTACAGAACAAAATATCCTTGCTTTTTCATTTCCTGAATCATTGTGAACATTGCTTTGTTGTGTTTATCCTTTCACTTGCTGTCAGCCCCATTAGGCTGTTCCACACTTTCTTTTTCACAATGGCTTTTGAGTTTGTGGATTCCAGTGGTGACATGACCAAGGCCTTCAAGAGTATAGGCTTTTAAACTTGATTTCCTTGCGGTATCACCATATTGGTCACTGACAATATTCAGTGATTGAATTAAAATCATAATTCTGACAAATGTTTATTCATTTTGCCTTCACTGCTAAAACCTGAAAGGATTGGGAGGTGTGCTTTAAACTCTTTATGATAGAGTTGGTTCTGAAGACCCATTTCACTAATACTGGTTTGAGAGTTTAGTACTAACGAGCTCTTTAACTCTTACCCACTCAATAAAAGTGGCTGTGAATGTTTAACAAATGGCATATTTATGTCCAAAATCCCTCTTAGATGCAGGAAACATCACCAGGAAAATGCATGATGAAATCGAAGACATTCTCTATTTGACCTTCCTGAAAAGGAACCAGGAGAAGTCTTCTAACTTTTCAGTTTTGGTCTCTTTGCTGTCCCTTAAACAGTCTGAATTTTCATTGAGCTGTTTCATTCCATCTGGCTGCTATCTTGGTATTTCTTTCTCCAGTATAGGATTTATCTTTGTTCATCCTAGAGTCAGCAGGTTTCTGAAAGGCATTGTCCATATAGTTCCTCTGACACATGAGCCACATCCAGTTCTGTCATGGGATTTGACCTTGCAGTAATGAGGCTTACAGAGCCTTCATTTGAACTCCTGTCTGACTTTTCTTTGAACTGTCACTCTGTGCAAATGGTGTTCTTTCCAACTTTATCATCTGCATGGAGGGTTAGTGAGATCCAAGCCTTTATAGCTGACCCTTACCCTCACCACAGTGTTCCCTTTCACGGTTTCATAAAGATCAAGTGGTCCTGTGTCCTCATCTTAAACTCCTGATTAAAGTGATCTAACTTCCATCTCAGACTATAAATTTATATTTTTCTCTAAACCTCATTCACATCCCGAGGATGTCAGACAACACACTCTTTAGAATTGAAGAGAAGGCCCTTTAATTATATAAGTATGATCAATTTGCAAGGCTCCTTAAGAATTTCTGGCATGTGGATCCAGGGGTTAGTCTGTCTCTTCAGAAGTTTGTCTGAACGGATTTAAGTAAACATACGAAGAAGAAGGAACAGTTATTCCCCTTGTAACTATAATTCTTCAGGTAATTGTAATTCTTCAGATTATAATTCATACTCACCCACCTTCTCCATTTCTTCTGAATCTTGATATCAATTCTTGAATTAGTGGAAGGAACCGAGTTGTGTTTGTGGCCTTGCCCCCTTTTCAATCTTCAGATTTTGGCAAGTCACATCAGGGTGTTTGCGCACATGATTTCATCAGCTAAAATTTATAAATTAGTGCTCTAGGGAACTGTCTTCTAAAAATGAGTTTCCATATAGGCAGTCATCTTGAACCACAGTTACAGCTCTCTCCCGGTGAAGTCAGTATCTTGGAGAATCCATCTTCTAAATTTGCCACATGGATTTACAGCATTAAGAGGCTCTGAGAATAAGTTGCATGAACATAGAATATCTGGTATCTACAATTTTTAGACTAGTTGATTCAATAACAGTCCATAAGATTTGAGATGTGTTGGGTGGTAGTACTGTCACTTGATTTCTGGCAGATGTCAGTTTCAGATGTAGAAAGAAGCTTGGAGTTGATGGATACTTTCATGTATACCACTTTGTACATCTGAACCCACATGGAGTAAAGGTCACCTAAACTCCATTTCCCAAAAATAACCCTGTCCTGTTCAGATCATATAGCTGCATTCAGCAACGTTCTCTCTTGGTGTTTCCTTTATAAATCACTTTTCTGATGTTTATAACCCACCCATAAAGAGAGATGCACCATTTTTTCTCACTTTGGCATTCTGAAAAGTTACATTTTGAGCCCTTGGCTTGGATACATTGTCAATTACACATTTAATCTTTATTAAAACATGTATACGTCACCTCTTTATTTAAAAGTATATATAATTATCAAGCTTGCTGTGACTCTGTAAAGGTTTATCCAATAACAATTTACATCTTGTTTTTACACTTGCCTACATTTAGAAGAAGTTGAAAGTTTGACATTTAAGACAAAATGTTTAATGAACACAAAACTCATATTAATGTTAAAACCACACACAAATTAGTGTGAAATGAGATTGTCCCGCATCTGATTACTGTTACAAATAGTGTCTTATCAGCAAAATAGTGACTACTGCATGGTAACTACTGGTATTTTTATGCCATTTGCAGGGGAAAGAGCTAACTGTTGTACTATAAAATCCCTTGGAAACTTTGAAGTTTTTTAAATTTTAAAGAGTAAGTTTAATGTTAAATGGTGTGGGAGAGGTGGGGAAAATTAGAGTGAGAATAAAATGTTAACCACAGATGAATTTAGTTTGAGGCATTTCATATTTACCTAATTCCCTTCATGGAATGAATGATAGCTTTTATTATTCAGCTTTAAATTGTTAGTTATTTGTTAAATGCTACATTTTGATATATGAAGAAACTTTTGTTACTAGAAATCCTAACCATATCATTCGTTGTCTGATACAATTAGTTACCTATTTTCAGTTACTAATAAGTTATTAACTGTACATTAAACAATGATATGTCTGGGATTTCTAGTGATGATAAACCTGGCATACAATACATGGCTTAATTATTAAAAAAAATTAGAATTTTTTTCATGTTACTGTCCAACAATGTAAGAAATTTGAACTTGATTTCTACTCCTAAGCCTCTAGCTTCCTGAAGATCAATATATCATTCATTGACCCTTCTGGTTAAATCAGAAGTGGCATTAAGTGTCTGAAAAAGACCCTATTACTCATCTAGAATCATGCTACAGTGTATTGTCCATAAGGGTAAGGAATGAAATGGGGATTTAATTTAGGGCTCCAGCAGGGACACTCATCTTGTGCCTTTTCCTCCACGAATTTTACATTTTTCAATAATAGTTGACTTTGGTAATTTTCCCCTAAATATTAAGCTTTGTTTTTATAAATCCTTGCAAATGAGATTTGGGCTTTGTCCTGTGGTATGCATCTGTTGTAAGGTCTTTGAATTGTGTTTGTTATTGCTTATGTTTTAACTCAAAACATTGCTAACTTGGGCCTCTTGTTCTGCAAACCCAGTTGTGCTTAACACTATGCATGTCAACAGTCTTAATTGAAGGCATTAGAACTATTCATGTGCATAAAATTAAAATCTGTTAGTGTTTGTAGGCTTAGGCCTTTACCAACACTTGCTTTCTGTTTTAACTCTTTTGTCTGGTAGCGGTATCTTTAAAAATTCTGATATGTACTCTTTTTTTGTGGTTTTGTTCTTGACCTTACAACTGCTGCTTGCTGTCAAATAGATTTTTTTTTCCCCAATATGTACAAGCTGTTCATTAGAATCAGAATCTGTTTTTGTGGGGAAACTATTGTGTCAGGTATTCAAACACATTTTACAAAGCCAAGTGATTAAAAAGCTGCCTAACTTTTTATTACTTTCAATTAACTCATAGGCAGAAGCAAGGCTTGCAGCCAAACGGGCTGCTCGAGCAGAAGCAAGAGAGATACGTATGAGAGAACTAGAGCGACAACAGAAAGAGGTAATGTCAATTTTGCTATGCTTTATTATTTTGTACTAACCTTCTTAATTAATTGCCTTGTATTATGTTTCTTAAGAAAAGTTATTTAAAATGTTTCAGTATAGTGTAGCCATATGTCAGCATTTCCTGCATATGGTAGTCATTGCTATAGCTTTTTCCAGGGTAGTGCTGGAATTCAAATGAGTAACTTGCTCCATTCCTATCTCTGCGCATGCGTGGAAAGCGCTGCATATATGTAGTCATACTAAAATGTTAATTTCAAACTTCACTATTAACAAAGAATACTAAAGCAAAAAGGGGCTCAGCTATTTAAATATGACTGTAACACTTTTGCTTACCATACGACTACAAAAATATCTTTTGAAACATATGTCTTTTCTAATTTGGCATGAGACTCCAGTCATTGGAATGTTTTTGTAATAAACAGCAGTTTTGTATAATATAACTTGAACAAATGCAATAAATTAATTGCTTAAAAACAGAATCGCCCAAAGACATGGACTGACCTAAATGTTTTCCTTTGAAAATGGATTGTTGTCCTTTTAACTTGGTAATTTATTTTCAGTAAACAGTACATAGCACAACAGCACTGCCCGTATGAGTAACTCTGAATATACAAAAAGACTATTTTAATACTTTCATTAAAGGAACATCTTTAATTTGAAATCCAGGCAATTTTATAAAATGAATTAAAAAAAAATTTAAAATACCAAACCTGCCCCTGTGTCAGCTGACACTTCATATTGTTTTACAAGGACATTTTCTTGGTTTATAGATTTATTTCATTTTTTCCCCCTCTACTATTGCTGTGGAAAACCCATTCTGTAAGCAAGGGTATCTGATTGCACCCAAAATGCTGTCAATTGTTCAAAGTGAATCTTATTTATAATATTCCTAGTTGTTACTTTTAAAAATAAATCACCGTTCTATCTGAGTTTTTTTCCAAGTTGACGGTGTTCTGTTAAAAATGAAAAGAACAAATCTACAAGCATGGTACCCATCTGACTAATCTGTACAAAAGCGTTTGGACATAAGATACAGTTAATTGAAAAGGTTTTTTAGCAGGACTCCATGTTTTTCATCCTAAACACTAATGGGTATCATGGGAACACTAATGAAAAGTGATACATAGACGGTGGTGAAATGTATACAGAAAGCTGCCTTTTCACTTAGCATGCTTGTGGGATTATATGCCTCTTGGCCTCAATGAAGTGAATTGGAGTTTTCCCTTTGACTGCAACGAAACCAGGATTTCATCCCTCCCTGTCTGTCTGTTAAAGAATAAACACTCTAGTTAGTTCTGTAGACTATTCTGATATTCTTGCATTTATAATAATAAAAATGACATTCACTTGAAATGAATGAATTAAAAAATGGCAGTCTCTCTTAAATTCTTCCATAGAGTTGTGAGAGTTTGACAGTTTGGTGTGATGGTATGGAGCGAATTAGAAATCAAGGCAGAACTTCTTGAGGAACTTCTTTTGTATTTGGCTTTAATTATTCTAATTGTTACCTAAAATAAATTTACAGATCTCATATTCTGTGGTCAATTACATGTGACTGTGAATTGTAAATTGTACAAGATGATGTAATCTCTGAGACCTGTTCTGTATTAATTTTTTTTTTAAACATTTTGTAGCTTTCTCATCGCTCATATGATAGAAAATGGGGACGTATCCAAAAGTGGATGGTAGGCCAGGACTGCCTGTTGTGCATGTTGTTTACACTTTCAGAGCTAACATAGACTTGGAGGGAATAAATTTACTAATGGTTTGCAAAGCGTGAACACATTTTATGACTGATGGGGAAAAAATCATTACATAAGGTCACATATAGGACAGTGCACAGAGGCAAAAAACATTGGAAGTGTGCCATTTTCTCTTTCACAGTGAGTTTTTTTTAAAGTTTATACAATTACATTCAGAATGGAATTAAAGTAGCTTTATGTTGGCAAAGGCTTATTTTTAAAATTGTAAATGTTTCTACGTTAACTTACTTCCACATATTACTTTATCTTTTTTGTAGACCTGCCTTATTCTATATTCTTCCTTGATTAGACTGGCAGGTGTTTTCTTCCACAGATGATCCAGGCTATCTTTCAGTGGCTAATACTTTTCTTTAAACAAAACAAAAAGTCAGATTAAAATTGATTATACTGTACCTTCCAACTTTTCTTTCTATCTTTAAAAATAAGAGGGAGGGGCGGGCAGAGGCAGCTTACTCTTGCATTCTGGACTCCAAACTTCCAGTTAATTCCAGTGGGACTTTGGGGTGAAAAAGAATGCAAGTCTGGTTCCTCTAAATGGGATGGTATGGAGATAAGAGTTGAATTATAGCACAGTGCTCCTCAGTCTGTTTACTTTTATTCAGCTGTATTATTAGAGAACTGTTTTCACAAATTTGTAGGCCTATCTTTGCTTTTCTAAAAGCAAAATTCAGATATGATTTGTTTTATGAAAAGTTCTTAATATGTAATGATCTATACTAAGAAGATTAAAGTAAACCAGGTTCAAATATAATTTAGCAGAATGTAACTTCGAAGTATTAAAAACAGCACCATAATCAGGGATATTGTCAGCAATTCTATAGAGAAGTCTTATAGTTTTCAGAGGTTTGAATGTTCACATTTTTGTGCTAACCCTTACAAATTGAGTTTATAGCTAGAAGGAATGAATTTATTCATTTTTTTCACTCCAAATTGCATGTAATCCATTTAACAAGAAAAACTGAAACGTGTCCAGGCATTTAACCTTTTAATGTATTTCTTTAGAAGACGTTTGTTGATTTGTTTGCTTTCCTTAAAGGTGTAAGAGCATGAACTTTGTTTTTTATTTTTGGATTGATTGTAACCTATTAATAAAAATTGCCATGCTATTAATGTTCAAAGAGTACATTTCCAGATGCCATGTTGAATTTTTTTTTTTCAGTTTCTGGTTTGTTACATGCTTAGTAGCACTGAGATAATGCATGGATGGGTTTTGGAGAGGAAAAGGAAGTTAGAAGAAATATTTTATCAAGTTAGAAGAAATATTTTTTAAAACTTTGATTAGCTTCTAAATGTCAAACAATTTTGTAGGCTAGGGATTTACTCTATTTGATTGTTGGAATATTGTAACCATATCATCTGGGTTCTATGGATTGTAGTTCCAAAGTTGATTCACATATTAAACATCACACTGACTTCATAGCCTGCTGAAATTGCAACTGAATCAGTCTGTTTAATTTTACTTTTATCTTGTCAATCCTCCACAAACTGTTTATTTTAAATGCAGTTATCTCAGGGTCCAAGTGCTTATTATTCATTATAGTTTAATATATTTGTTAGGGTTTGTCTTCACTGGAGAGTTGACTTGAGATTTAACTCTAGCGCAGCAGTCGGCAACCTTTCAGAAGCGGTGTGCCGAGTCTTAATTTATTCACTCTAATTTAAGGTTTTGCGTGTCAATAATACATTTTAACCTTTTTAGAAGGTCTCTTTCTATAAGTCTATAATATATAACTAAACTATGGTTGTATGTAAAGTAAGTAAGTTTTCAGACTGTTTAAGAAGCTTTATTTAAAATTAAATTAAAATGCAGAGCCCCCCAGACTGGTCGCCAGGACCCGGGCAGTGTGAGTGCCACTGAAAATCAGCTCTCGGGCCGACTTCGGCGCTTGTACCATAGGTTCCCTACCCCCGCTCTAGTGCAACTCCACCAGGAGTCCCATCTCTATATACACAAATCCTTCAATTGAGTGTGGTGCTGCAATTAACGAGAGTTGCCTAACCTAGCCAGGGGTAGTCTATACCCCTGGATTTAGAGTTATCACCAGTTGCTCATACAATCACTCTGTGCAGCTCAAGTTTTGTTTTGCTGTGTGCCCACTCACTTGAGTTAATTCCTCTCTAGTTAACCTAGCTCAAGTATAGATAATCAAAATTAACTCTGTGGTGATGACATCGCCTTAAACATCATCAGTGTTTGTGTGCTGCCATACCAACTCTTTGGCATCTCTGGTCCCATGCTAGGGTGTATGTGTGTGTGTAGATTTCCATTTTTGTTCCGCTGTGTGATGGCCTGCCTTATCCTGAGAATTCAGTCTAGTCCCTCAAAGGAGGATCAGGTTGTCAACTGGTTGCTGGACACCCGGTTGGTGCCTCCTGCCCAGTGATACTGGACCATCACTGTCCTGATGTTTTTTTGGTCTCTGCATTGACAGGCATTTGAGTGGATTTCATTCTCCCTTAGATTCTTGGCCATCTGCTTAACTTTCTGTTGCCTTTAAGCAGAATTCAGATCTGCCTAAATGCCTTCCTTGGTTTCGATCATAAGCCAGGCCTGGCATCTTTGTTAGACAAAGCATACATCCTAAACACCTACCCTTTTAAAATTGATAATGATATATGGTAACTAGCAGAAATGATCACCAGCTTCGACAATCTGCCTGTAATGGACACTGCAGTGTTCACTAAGATCTGTGATTGAGAGTGCTGACTACTTTACAGTTGCTTGCCATTTCTTGGTTATGTAGGCAGGATAGCCTTTTGTGATGGATTATATAGAGGTAAAAATTGCCAAAGAGTGCCCAAGCACATGTCGAGTAATGCACTCTGGAATATATTACTGCAATGCTCAGGGAAAAGGAATGTTGGCCAACAGTTGCACAGGCATAGTTGGGGGAGTTTTTTTGTATATACCAAAATATGTGTTATGAATTCTTAAGGAGGGCAACCATTTGCCAATTTTGGCTGCTTCCAGAGGCAGGCCACTGTTAGCCACAAAGGTTACTTATCATGTATTATCCATTTTGAACACGGACACATCATTTTTGGAATCAAGCATGTGGTTGAAAGCTTGGTTAAAAGTGTAGTATAAATGAGGGACCCTAAGTCCCAAACTAATATCACTTCTGTTACAGTCTAAAAGGTGTTGCTGGAATGGACTCCTTTACCTGTTGATAGGTGAGGTCTAACTGCTAGCACTTTATGACCTTTTGAGACGTGGAAGACTAGAGAGGGCAAGAAAATTTGTTTTGAAGGACTTGTATTTTTTTACAAGTGGGTCCAGTTCAAATGTGAAGTTTTATACTGAATCTTTTAAATTGAAACAGAATTTCATAGTGTATTTATTCCCTGCAACTCAGTAGTTCTCAAACTTTTGTACTGGTGACCCCTTTCACATAGCAAGCCTCTGAGTGTAATCACCTCCTTCCTCCAAATTAAAATCAGGTTTTTTTACATATTTAACACCATTATAAATGCTGGAGGCAAAGCGGGGTTTGGGTGGAGGCTGACAGCTCCTGGCCCTCCCCCCCATGCAATAACCTCGTAACCCCCTGAGGGGTCCCGACCCCCTGTTTGCAACCCCCTGCTGTAACTAAACATTTTTTATGTTTAAGATGCTTCTGGCAATTAAAATAATAGTTTTTCCCCCTCTTTTATTTTTTGTTTCCAGTTTTCCCACAAAGGTTCCCTTATTTTCAGGTTATAGTAAACCCTCCCCAATTCTTCAGTAACTTTGGAATCAACTTTCACAATCTTGTTTTGATAAACTTCTCTAGAGTGTAATTCTTGGGTTTCTTTTGTTTGTTTTTAGTTTTTAATGAGACTCTTCTACATTTATTCTAGATATCATATTTCTGCCCAACCAGCAAAAGATTGTCCATTTTTTACCTTTAATTAAATAGTACGTCACTTCAACTGCACTTTCTTAACATAGTGTGGTAGACATCTGCCTTAGAGTCGAAATGAAAGCAATGTTCGTCTGACATGAATTGATTCATTTGCTTCAGTTGATTTTCCAAACTCTTATCTGTGTGGAAGATAAGTACTGCATACTCTTCTGTTTGCTTGCTTTTATTTTGTTCATCTTTTTTTCATTAAATAACTTTTTACATTTCTTCTTTCTCAGGAAGATTCAGAGAGAGCCAGGTATTCTCTCCCGTCTAGTCATCATTCCTATCTGGTTTGTGCTAATCTATAAACTCTCCCTTCTCCCTGTTAGGCTTTACTTTAACAAACAAACATTTAACTTCATTTTGCTTTCATTTTTCTTATCAGGGAGCGGATGACTTGGTGTCTGCTCGAAGTATTGGCAGTCATAGGGTTAGTACATAGTTTGTATGAACTTTGATGCTACATGCAACTTATCTGTTTTAATCAATATAAATGGGGTAGTGTGTTAACGTCAACATTTTAATTGTATCTTGTATCAATTTATTGGAATCTTTAATAAATCTTTAAAATCTCATTGTGTTTGTACTATGAGATACCTTGCCCCCCCCCCCCAGCCCGAAACACTTAAGCTACTAAATTCTAATACAAATATAAAATAATTAACTTAGTGTGAGTTTGGAAATAAGGCCCAAAACATAAGCAGTTCAGATATTGATTACATAGAATAATTTTACTTCCATTGGAAGCAAACTAAAAAAGTCACATACAGTAACTCCTCACTTTAAGTCGTCCTGGTTAATGTTGTTTCATTGTTGTGTTGCTGATCAATTAGGGAACATGCTCATTTAAAGTTGTGCAGTGCTCCACTCTTACATTGTTTGGCTGCTTGCTTTCTCCACAGCTGGCAGCCTCTCTACGTCATGTCTTCTCCCCCAGCAGTTCCCGCCCACTGGCAGACCCCACGGATCAGCACCTTCCCCTTCCTCCTCCCCACACCCATGGCAATCAGCTGGCTTGTGGTGTTTCAGGGGGAGGAGCGAGGACTCGGTGTGCAGGCTTGTGGCGCAGTGTAGGAAGTAAAGGGGGAGAAAGTGGGGGGAGAAGAGACAGGTCAAGGTTGGGGACTTGGGGGATGAGGGGGAGTAGGGTTGAGCCCCCCACCCCGCCCCTGGTGCTAGCGGAGTAGGGGAAGATGCCACTGCTGCACAATGTGCTTCTCCTCGCCTACAGCACCTTCAGCCTCCTTGCCTGCCTCATCTCCAGTGCCAGTGGGCTGTGCACGTGTAGGGTAAGGCAGGGGCACCTCCCAACTATAGTACTATACAGTATGTACCATATGTTTGTAAACACACATCACGTGCACACTACTTTCTCTCCCTGCCCACGTAGTATTAAATTGCTTGTTTAAAAGTATTTAAAATGTATATGATGCCTTTTATCTGGCAAAAAAAAAAAAAAAATCTCTGGAACCTAACCCTCCCCCCATTTACATTAATTCTAATGGGGAAATTGGATTTGCTTAACATCATTTCACTTAGTCACATTTTTCAGGAACATAACTACAATGTTAAGTGAGGAGTTACTGTACTTAGTGTTAGCCAGGGTGGATTTGATGTAAATGAAATTGATTTAAATCAGTAGTAAGGAAGACTCGATTTAATCATGGATTTCTACATAAAAGTGCATTCTTCTTGGTTGTTATAACCTTAATACATATTCTTCCCAACTCAGAGGTATATGTAGATTTCGTTTTTAGAAGGTACACACTATACATTTAAGTGATTTATTTTGAAAACTTTTCAGATTAGTTTTACCGTTATATCAGAAAATGAATGATTGTTTGGTTATTTCATTTACCAAAGGTATTTGAAGCAGATGTTTATGAAGTCACTGGGGAGTGAACTATCTCCATTTCAACAGGTTAATCATTAATATTTGGAGGATTTTCTTGCCATGCTGTATTAGGAGGAGAACATCACCAGACAGACATGTAAATTGTTGTACTTAAGTAAAACAACAACATTTATGTAGTCTGGATTTTTTCTTCAACAGCAAACAGACAGTATTTTAACAAAACAAGCATATGAATTTTTGAATTTTTAATTAAACATTCAAGTTTTTCTTTGTTGCACTGTTTGCATTTTGCATGCATGCCTGTCTTACCCACAGATAGAGGAACTTCATTAAAATATTCCCAAACTGGGTCTCTTTTATGGCCTGCTGCCATTATAGGTTTTCTTTTCTAATGAGAGATTGGTATGGTAGATCTCAGGTCAATGAAGGCTACACTCAGAAAGACCTCAAGACTTCTGGAATACAGGTCTGTCTCATCTTACGTAGGGGTTCTGTTCCGCGATTAGCGCGTAAAGCGAAAACCATGTATAGTCAAAATTACATTGAGTTGAATGGCGGGTGGAATCGCCCGCACTACAGAAACAGTATTTAAATTATTTTTCTCTTTTTTTTTTTTTTTGCCGACTGCGTAAAGCTGAAATCGCCCATGTTAAATGCACGTAAGATGTGTCAGACCTGTACGCTGCTCAAACAGTTTCACTTTTGTTTCTACTGCCTGTCCCTCCCTTCTCACATTTGTTTCCAGATGTCTTGTCCTTGTCCAGATCTATTTCACCCCCAACAATCGTCTATTCATTGAACTTTTTGAAACTGCACTTTTAGAGAGATGTAAAGGATTGACTCTGTGTACACAAATTTGCAGAGGGAAAATAGGGTTGAGGTCTGTTATTTCTCACCTCTATATATTATTTATGTATGCATTTAAAACATTTTTGCCATCAACAAGCATATTATCTCTGGAGACACAAATCCACAGTTTGATAACTGCAAAACTGAACGTCTCTAATGGTATCTTCTAGACTGAGCAATGAGTCCCATTGAGTAGATAGAAAGATTAACCTAAATAATATATGCAGAAGCCCCTGGAGCCCCGTAGGATTGCCCTAATCCATGAACTATTGGAACTCATTTACAAAACTTTTCTTAAACATTACATGAGTGTATAGTCTCAGACTATAAAATTAGAATTGATAATCCCTATTCCATGATGAGATATCTTTGATCTATAATGTATCTTAATTAAAACTGTTTAGATAAGTGTTTTCCTCAAAAGGCATTTTATCAAAAAATCTGATTTAAATTAAAAAATAACTAATTGATTTTTATCCATCCTGGTGTTAGCACATTTACAGTACAACTTTAAATAGACAGACAGTATTTAAAACTTAGGTAAAGTCATTGTACTTGAGCATCACATGTTCTTCTTCCAAACATGCTGAGGATTATAAACTTGTATAGTCATGTACATGTATATTATCAGTACATTAAAATAATTCAAGCTGTGTCTGTAGCTGCTAGCATTCATCAGCTGTGCACTGAGGTCAGTGACTTGCCTGCCTGGTACGAAGGTTGCGGATCTCTCGAGGCATCTAGACAGACTTATGTGTAGTGCTGGGGAGGAGCCGGTGGTCGTGGTACATTAGGTTACCAATGACATAAGGAAGGGTAAGGAGAGATGTCCTGGAAGCCAAATTTAGGCTGCTAGGGAAGAGACTGAAATCCAGGACCTCTATGGTGGCATTCTCAGAATGCTCCAGTTCCATGCGTAGGCCAGGTAGGCAGGGCAGAGCTTCAGAGTCTCAATGCATGGATGAGACAGTGGTGTAGAGAGGAGGGGTTTACGTTCATTAGGAACTGGGGAAACTTTGGGATGGGGGGAGCCTATACAGGAGAGTGGGCTCCGCCTAAACCAAAGTGAACCAGACTGCTGGCACTAAACATTAAAAAGGTTGTAGAGCAGTTTTAAACTAGGAGATGGGGGAAGCCGACTGCTGAAAGGCATGTGATGGACACAGACTTCTCTTAGGGGAGATATAGGGAATTCCAGGTTATAGTCAGGAACAGAGGACAGAAGAGGATATGTAAGGGCCAGATCAGATGATAAACAGTCACATAAAAAAGAATCTGGCACATCAGAAAAGGGCAGACAAATAAACAGGGACAAGTTTTTAAAGGCTTGTACACAAATGCTAGAAGTCTAAATAAGATGAGTGAACTAGAGTGCCTTGTAATAAAGGAGGATATTGATATAATAGACATCCAGAAACCTGGTGACTGAGAGCAATCAGTGGGACACAATCATTCGGGTACAAAATAATCGGAAGAACAGAACAGGTCGTGCAAGGAGAGGAGTGGCACTATATGTGAAGAAAATGTAGATTCAAATGAAGTAAAATCTTAAGCGAATCCACATGTTCTGTAGAATCTCTATGGATAGAAATTTCATGCTCTACTAAAAATATAACATTGGGGATCTATTGTTGACCACTGACCAGGACAGTAATCGTGATGATGAAATGTAAGGGAAATTAGAAATGCTATTAAAATTAAGAACCAGTAATAGTGGGGGATTTCAGTTATCCCCATATTGACTGGGAACATTTCGCTAGGTCAAATGCAGAGATAAATTTCTTGATACTTTAAATGACTGCTTCATGGAGCAGCTGGTACGGGAACCCACAAGAGGAGAGGCAACTCTAGATTTAATCCTGAGTGAAGTGTAGGAGCTGGTCCAAGAGGTAACTACAGCAAGACCGCTTGGAAATAGTGACATAATACAATAGCATTCAGCATCCCTGTCTGGGGAAGAACACCTCAACAGCCCAACACTTGTGCCATTTAATTTAAAAAGAGGAACTATACAAAAATGATAGGTTAGTTAAACAAAAGTTAAAAGGAAACGTGACTAAGTGAAATCCCTGGAAGTTGGCACGGGCCTTTTTAAAGACACCATAATAGAGGCCCACTTCAATGTATACCCCAAATAAGAAACAAGTAAAGAACTAAAAAAGAGCCACCATGGCTTAACACCATGTAAAAGAAGCAGTGAGAGATAAAAAGACTTCCTTTAAAAAGTGGAAGTCAGATCCTAGTGAGGCAAGTAGAAAGGAGCACAAACACTGCCAGCTTAAGTGCAAGAGTGTAATAAGAAAAGGCAAAGAGGAGTTTGAAGAACGGCTAGCAAAAACTCCAAGGTGGTAATAAAATGTTTAAGTACATCAGAAGCAGGAAGCCTGCTAAACAACCAGTGGGGCCCTTGACGATCGAAATAACAAAAGGAGCGCTTAAGACGATAGTCATTGTGGAGAAACTAAAGGATTCTTTGCTTCAGTCTTCACGGCTAGGATGTTAGGGAATTCCCAAACGTGAGCTGGCTTTTGTAGGTGACAAATCTGAGGAACTGTCACAGATTGAAGTGTCACTAGAGAGGTTTTGGAATTAATTGATAAATTCAACATTACAAGTCACCGGAACCAGATGGCATTCACCCAAGAAGTCTGAAGAAACTCAAATGTGATAAGCTGCAGAACTATAATAGGGTTATAACCTGTTCTATATACTCAGCTTGTACCGATGACTGAAGTTAGCTATCTAACACCAATATTAAAAAGGGCTCTAGAAGGTGATCCCGGCATATAAACCGGTAAGTGCTAACGTCCGTACGGGCAAATGAGTGAAACAATAGTTAAGAATAAAATTGTCAGACACATAGAAAAACATAAACTGTTGAGCATAGTCAACATGGTTTCTGTAAAAGGAAATCATGTCTTACTAATCTATTAGAGTTCTTTGAAGGGGTCAACAAACATGTGGACAAGGGAATCCAGTGGACATAGTGTAATATAGATTTTCGGAAAGCCTTTGACAAGGTCCCTCACCAAAAGTCTTATGTAAATTAACAATGTCATGGGAAAAAGGAAGGTCTTCATGGATTGAGAACTGTTAAAAGACAGTTGAACAAGGGTAGGAATTAATTGTAAATTCTCAGAATGGAGAAGGGTAACTAGTGGTGTTTCCCAGGGTCAGTCCAGGACCAATCCTATTCACTTTATTCATAAATGATCTGGAGAAAGGGGTAAACAGTGAGATGGCAAGTTTGCAGATGGTTCTAAACTGCTCAAGATAGTTAGAACCAAAGCAGATTGTGAAGAACTTCAAAAAAAGATCTCACAAAACTAAGTGATTGGGAACCAACAATGGCAAATGCAATTAATGTGGATAAATGTAAAGTAATGCACATTGGAAAAAATACACCCAACTATTACATACAATATGATGGGAACTAATTTAGCTACAATGAGTCAGGAAAAAGACTTGGCGTCAATCGTGGATAGTTCTCTGAAGATCCACGCAGTGCGCAGAGGCGTTCAAAAAGCAACAGGATGTTAGGATCATTAAAAAAGGGATAAGAGAATAAGATGAGAATATTATTGCCCTATATAAATCCATGGTAAACGCCCCACATCTCGAATACTGTGTACAGTGGTCTCCTCACCTCAAAAAAGAATATTCTAGCACTAGAAAAAAGTTCAGAAAAGGGCCACTAAAATGATTAGGGGTTTGGAGAGGTCCCATATGAGGAAAGATAAAGAGGCTAGGCCTCTTCAGCTTGGCAAAGAGGAGACTAATAGGGGATGTGATAGAGGTATATAAAATCATGAGTGATGTGGAGAAAGTGGATAAGCAAAAGTTATTTACTATGTCCCATAATAACAAAGAACTATGGTCACCAATGAATTAAATAGGTCGCAAGTTTAAAATAAAAAAGGAAGTTCTTCACACAGCGCACAGTCAACTTGTGGAACTCCTTACCTGAGGAGGTTGTGAAGGCTGGGACTATGACAAGGTTTAAAAGGGAACTGGATAAATTCATGGTGGCTAAGTCCATAAATGGCTATTAGCCAGGAAGGGTGAAGAATGGTGTCCCTAGCCTCTGTTCATCAGAGGATGGAGATGGATGGAAGGAGAGATATCACTTGATCTAAAAATGTTTCTCCTCGTTCCCTTGCCTCTTCCTTCTCTTCTCTTTGCTGCTTTTCTACCTTCTTTTTCTCCCAGTTCCCCTCCTCTTCCTTTCTCATTCATTCTTTGTTTCCCTTCCACTTCCCTCTCATCTTCTCTTCCTCTGCCCTAAGAGTTGCTTCCCTCTCCTAGTTCTCTACACACTTCTTACTGCTCAAATCTACTTTTTGACCCTTGCATTTCTGTCTCCTCCTTTCCTATGGTGGCTTTTCTTTCACACTTAGGACCACACAGATCTCTCTCTGTTCTGTTTTGGCACTTTTTTGCAGAAGTGGAGAACACGCCTTCTTATTTCTTCATTATTCACTTTTAGCAGGAGCCCACCCACAAGAGACTTGCAAGCTATTCTGTTCACTGGCTTCAGACCCATAGAAAACAATTTTGTAATGATGGTATGTGTGGCAGTTTACCAACATCTGCAGCTCCTTTCCTTCAATCTGTTTCCATTTCTTTGACCATCCTTTCCTCCCAGTCTTATGACAGACTTCCCCCCCAGACTCAGACAAAAGCAGGAAAGGGGCAGTGTTTAACGCTAAAAATCAATTCTCCACCAGAGTATTTTGTATCTTAAAGAAAACAAATGTTGAGCTTTTCTTATATCCAGTAATACTGTGAAGATCCTTAAGTATGATTCATCTCAGTAGTAACATTAAATAAATTATCTATTTGCTTTTCTGTTTTCATCACTCCATAAGAGAGAAGAGTTCTAGAAAACAAAAAGAGGAACATTGTAATGTCAATATTAAGGGAATGAAATGGCTAATTACAGACTAATGGTTAATTTCAATCTCAGTAAACTTTTTTTTAAAGCATCTTACTGCGTGGATAGAACTGGAACATAAGAAATTGTCAATGTGAGTTTACAAAGAACAGGTCTTGTCAGAGAAAGTTGAAATTTTTGAAAAATGATTAAAAGTTTACTACTGAGCAAGTGATAACTGTGTGGTAAATGGATTTTAGTCAAACATTTGATAAAGTATTTCTGCAATATACATTGTTATACCTGTTTTCCATCGATAACTTATAATAGATGTATGTATATGTGTAAATGTAATTACAGAAATTCTGCACAAAATAGCTTGGCAGAATTTGATTTTTACTTTTCATAATTTCAACAGAACTGTTTTTAAACTGTTTTTTCTAGTTTTATCTATTTGTGTTCACACTTGCATAAAGTTATGACTTAAGCATATTTTGTATTTTATTTTAATTTTCACAGTTGCAGGAAATTATGGGAGAGGGTTAGAGTATGGAGGGAGTCAGACAATTATGTAATGATAGTAGATGTTGAGACTTAAATTAAAGGTTTCTAACGATTAAAACTCAAATAGCCAATATCACATGTCAAAATATACAAAGTAAATATCGCTAAAGCAAAATCTAATAAGTTCCCCAGCAGCATTTTTCTTTCTTTGCCTATCATAACATTTTTATTGATGGAAATATTTTTGTTTTTGTGTGTGTACAATGAAATCAATGTTTAGTTACACGTTCTGATAAAAATCTAATCTCTTTCAAGCTTAAAAATAGTCAAGCTTGGTTCCTCAGTTAATGCAAACAACACTTCATTTATGAGGCTAATATTCAATATGCTTTTCTCTAAAGCAGACCATCTCTGACTCTTCTTTTTGGAAGACAAACTTAAATCTTGTTGTTATCAGTAGAAGCTAGAAGATGACTAGTTACCAAATGTCAGAAAATAAAAACAAATCTTCTTTGCATTTATTATTTATATTATGATAGTGCTCATGTAGTCTACCTAGCCAGTCTCAGGTAGTGAGTCTCAGAGCCTGGGTCTACATACTCATGGGGCTAAGGCTACCAAGCTATTTAAGTGCTTTGCTAAATTGTGCCCTAAATGAAATTAGTAATGGCATATTTTACATTCAAAACCATTGAGAATGTTGGTTTCCTTTATATGTCTGGTCATGTTTTAAAGTTAATATCTGTAATATAGTATAACTTACCTTTTGCTATAAAATATCACTGGGACTTTTTAAATGAAATTGCCGTAGAACTGTATTCATAGATTATAAGTAAGGCAAAGAAATTGAGGTACTTAATGAGAAAACAGAAGTGCTAGATGTTAAATTAATATAAGAAAAAACATGCACATATAATAGATATGTAGGTCTTATTATTATGCTGTATTTTTGAAAAGTGTATATGAATGTATTCCATGACAGAAAACATTAATAAATGCACCTACCCACACCAGAAATTAGAGAAACTAATTTGGTAGATAAACATTAGCCTTTCTTCGTCTTTCCAAAGAGAAAATAATTTGCTGAAAGCAGTCATATTTCTCATTCTTTAAGAAATAAAACACAATTAAAGAAAGCACAAACTAGTGGTTAGAAATCGCACATGAGATGGTCATTCATAGTACTTGTCAGTGGTGATCACGCAACTCACTCTTAAATTATACTGTCATTCCTAGTGCATAAAATTAGCTTTATTACGCTGCTCACCATGCATAGAGTACAGATTTATATATATCTCTACGTTAAAAGCAGTTTTTTATTTTGAATTTATATACTGTTTATATATTTGAAATTCATAATCTTCTACAATTTAATTCCTAAGAGTTCATCTTTGGATGTCAGTGGGTCTCGTAGCAGCAGAACAAGCACCCCCAGGAGGAGAGATCTTGTGGTGTGTAACCTGGAAATGAGCATTTTTGACTTGTTCATGTAATATAACATTTTGTGTGCCTACTGATCAAAAATAGTAATAAAATACTGAACACTTATTTCAGCTAGAACACATTATTTTAATGGAAAACAGTAGCTACTGGAGTGTGTTGTTTGTATAATACAGCTTTCTTCCAATGAAAGTGTATTTAAAGACTCTAAGAAATCTGTGGCTTGAGTTTTATTTTGGCTCAGCAAACCAATGTGGGAACATTGTTGTGGGAAGAGGTGGTCTTTCAGTTCCTCAACAGAAATGTGTTGAGATGACAAAGCTTGAAAACCATTGCCTTAAATTAAATGTAGATTCTCTGCTGCAGCTTTTGGCAGGAGACTGCTTCAAGCTTCAATTTGTAGATTGCTCAAGCCATATCTTTTTGGGGTAGATACTGCACTTTTAGTTTCATGAGCTGGGCTGAAATAAGAAAATGAAGGATAACTATTATTCTAGCTTAGACAATTTTATCTGTAATGTTCATATGCAGATTTTAATGTCTTCTGAAGTTGTTGAATTGTTAATGAATTATGATTACGGTTCCGTATTTATCACAGAGGTTGTGGTAGTCATGGAGTCTGTGACTTTCTGCAACCTCTGTGACTTCTGCATCAATTAGTGTGGCTGACCCCTGCTGTGGTTCTGCAGTCAGCCACTCAGGCGGCCCCGCAGCCAGCCATAACAGCCACTGCTGGAGCGGTATCAGCCCTGGGGCCAGCTGCATCGGCTATTGCTCAGGTGGCCCTGGGCAACTGGCCCCAGGGACTGCCCGAGCCAGGGCCGTCCTTAGGATTTATGGTGCCCTAGGTGGGATTATTAAATTGGTGCCCCTGAGCCTGTCTTGCTCTTAGCAACACAAACATAAGCTT